>NC_092253.1:24545781-24698281 GCF_036320965.1 Panulirus ornatus
CTGCGCACATCGTCTCTTGTACGTCTTCTGCGCACATCGTCTCTTGTACGTCTTCTGCGCCACATCGTCTCTTGTACGTCTTCTGCGCACATCGTCTCTTGTGCGTCTTCTGCGCCACATCGTCTCTTGTACGTCTTCTGCGCACATCGTCTCTTGTACGTCTTCTGCGCCACATCGTCTCTTGTACGTCTTCTGCGCACATCGTCTCTTGTACGTCTTCTGCGCACATCGTCTCTTGTGCGTCTTCTGCGCCACATCGTCTCTTGTACGTCTTCTGCGCCACATCGTCTCTTGTACGTCTTCTGCGCCACATCGTCTCTTGTACGTCTTCTGCGCCACATCGTCTCTTGTACGTCTTCTGCGCCACATCGTCTCTTGTACGTCTTCTGCGCCACATCGTCTCTTTTACGTCTTCTGCGCCCCGTCGTCTTTTGTACGTCGCGTCTCGGACGTCGCCTCCAGTACATCGGGTCCCTTACGACGTCGACATTGCGTCGTCGCGACCGATGCAACGCCTTGACGACGTCCTATCCAAGTTAGGAAGGTCTTAGGAAGGTGCAGGAGTTAACTGGTGCGCCGCCGCTGACCTGACCCAGCGCTAACCTCACCAGAAGCAACAGCAAATTGAGGAAGTCTACCCCCGTAATGGGCATAAGGTTTACATTGGCCCGTAGTGAAGACACGATCTACATCGTCACCGCATCGCTACATATCTCATCACACATTCTACGAGACGCACATACTCTCTCTCTCTCTCTCTCTCTCTCTCTCTCTCTCTCTCTCTCTCTCTCTCTCTCTCTCTCTCTCTCACCACCACCACTCCTCACCTCAAAACAGCCTGGTCTCCTCACAACTGATCCCCTCAGCGTGGCTCAGGCCTCACCACCCCTCCACACACACACACACACACACACACACACACACACACACACACACACACACACACACAGGGCAGACAAGATAATTCTGACCCCATATTTTCCTTTCTCATCTCCGCAACTTAAGAAGATAATGATATATTATCAGATAAGAATATGGGCCTCCGTGGTATCACGGTAAGCAATTGCCGACCATGGAGCCTTCATCGTACGAGGTAGAGCGCATAGGTTCGAATACTGGATGGGGCAGTCGGTCCACAGCCAACCCAGCTGTTCATCCTCCCCTTAGGGGTTGACCGATATACTGGGTACCTAGCTCAGGCTATGGTATATATATCATCAGCGAATACAACCAACAGAGACGCCCAACTCAACACTTGCTCCATTCTCGCAGCTCAGCGATCCTTGAATCGTCGCAAAGACTATGGGTCCTTTTTCTTCCAAAACTAATCTATTTTGGAAGGAGATATTGAGGGAAGTTCTCATAAAACCCGTGAAATACGCTAATGCGCAAAGTTAATCTGTATATCATCTAATATTACGTGAGGAGGGTGGGAGGAGAGGGGGGGTTGGTAACACTGTAACGACGGAGGACAACTATGGCAACACTGTGACGGACACAGGCGTTTGGTAACACTATCATGAGAGAGAGAGAGAGAGAGAGAGAGAGAGAGAGAGAGAGAGAGAGAGAGAGAGAGAGAGAGAGAGAGAGAGAGAGAGAGAGAGAGACGATAAGTTCCCAAGTGCACTTTCGTGTAATAATCACATCATCAAGGGAGACACAAGAGAAATATAAGTCAGTTGATATACATCGAAGAAACTAAGCTAGGACGCGATTTGGTACACAAGTCATAGCGTCCTAGCTACGTCTCTTCGTTGTATATCAACTGACTGTTACATTTCTCTCTTGCGTCTCCCCCGATGATGTGATTATTACACGAAAGTGCACTTGGGAACTTACCATGTTTCATTTTCCCCGTGGATTCGTAGGAATATACTTGATCACGCGGAAAATTGTGATCCTTTCCAATATGTATATATATATATATATATATATATATATATATATATATATATATATATATATATATATATATATATATATCATATATCATTTTTTTCATACTATTCGCAATTTCCCGCGTTAGCGAGGTAGCGTTAAGAACAGAGGACTGGACCTTTGAGGGAATATCCTTCCCTGGCCCCCTCCTCTGCTCCTTCTTACGTATCAAAAACTAAACACTTTGCCAGATATTCCTGGCTAATGTAGAATGTGGTGTAGCATACATGGAAACAACGAGCCTTATGACTGTCAGTGTGGATTATGATAATAAGTCTGGACGGTTGCACTGAAGCAGGAGGCGACAAAGAGCTTCAATGAGTTTATCGGTTATGTAGTAACTGCTGCCACAGGACAGTGGTGCTTGAAACAGGCAAAAGCATCAGTATAACGTAGACTGTGAAGATGATGATGAAGATGAGGGAAAGTGACCAGGGGAACCATGATAAAGAAACTGGGTGAGATTGGGATGGAAATGTAGATGAACATGAATAAGAAAATGAAGAAAAAGGAAACTGGAACGATATAAAAAAATGTGAACATCAGATAAGAAGTTAGAAAAAATGATGTAGATTTGAAAATAGATGTGAATGTCATCTACTACGATCAGGAATGCTTTGATGTAGAATGTATGACACCAAGAAAATGTGCAACAAAATGAAGAATATAACATCAAGCATTCTTTCAAAACACCAAATAGACACTGACTTCACCGTTAAAACGACAGCGTGGGATCCCTTGTGGTTAAGGTGGGTTGTGTGAGCGTGGTTGGCATGGGTAGCGAGATGCGTGGTCATCTATTCTTCGTATGTTACCCTGGCTTGAAAATTCCTTCAGAATGATTTGGTTCATAATGTGTATTCAAGTTACTTGGGGACAGATTAAAGTCATTGATATTAGCAATGAAGACAGATGCAATGATATTACGGGCAGCCTAATTCAATGAGGGGTACAATGTAACTGGGTTGTTAAGGTCAACAAGATGTGACCGTTTTCATACAACAAACCCATCCACCACATTTGTCTTATATGATCAATTTCGTCACAAAAAGAAAAGTGTTGAAAATCTTTGGTGAAGTGGCAATCTTCTAAATAATTTACGATTTTGTCTTTAATGATGATTTCTGTAAGTTTACCAACGATTGCCACTAAGGTAATTGGGCGACAGTTTTGCAGGCAGCGACAACCAACTTGACCTAAACAAGGCTAAGAGTATTACACTGGCCAACAGCTAATCCTGCGGAACTTTCCCTGTCCAAAGTGCCCAACTGGGCCAGAGCCTAAACTACCTGACCCTCACCTTCGTCACTGCTCTAGGGATATAGTTTACCAGTTCATACACGAGAAGAAAATTGAAACAAATGCATTGGAGGGTCATCGACTTGGCAACCTGAGTAACCAACAAATTTTATTGATTTCAGAACAATTGAGATCTAAGATAAATCAAATGGAACACACAAATGATTACGAAATACTGAAATGGATATTTGAACTATGCAGTCCAGAATGATGCGATACATGTATGATAATGTAAATAAAAGGTATTAATGAAAAACGTTAGATTTAAAGGCTCATACAACGAAGGAAACAAAATTGATAAATCCTCTTTTAAAAAAATCAGCATTTCTTATGAATGAAGCATTGAGCAATAAATACTATTCGAAAACTTAGCAAAAAAAAAAAAAATGTTGGCCATACTTCAATTTTCCGTCTATTGAAACGATAGATTTCCAGGTACTGACGCCTTCAAGAACTGACCAGTCAAGTGGGTCAGAACTGTGCCTGATGCTCCCAGGATAAGAGGACTATGTATCCTGTGTGGCAGGAGAGGACAGGATATCTTTTTTAAAACTAGTATGACATGTCTGTGAACACTTCCTGTTATCCTTGCCTCCTGGGAATATATTGACGCAAGTACTCGTAAGGTTACGCCTTCTCTTCAGTCTAACGTCTCCCTTCGTTTTCTTTACCTTCCTCACACCTTTTCCCCTTCCTTACCCACGGATGGACTCCGACTTACCGCCCTGCTACGTGTGCGTCCGCAGCAACACCTGTGGTGAAACCAATGACAACAAGTGTGGCTCAGTGGCCCGTGTGGGAGTTAGGACTCAATGGTCCGACTTGTTACCACGATGGTCTTCATTTACATCATCTGCTGGTCTGATGTGAATTCTTTTAGCCTTCAGAATAATTTCAGCAGCTCTGTACTTTAGCTGATGACAGATAATCCCGAGTCATTGTGCCAACTTAACTCCGCCTCAATTAACTTAATCCCTAACATGATTTAGCCTAAGCAACTTAGATCCCCCATTAGAAAGGTTACAGATATCTAAATGAACTTAATGCGTTCGTGCCAAGTGCACTTCGCTCGTCTACGTGAAGATTTTGCCGTATATTCTTAAAAGACTTGACCAGTTCGTAGATCAAAGTTAGGCCAGTTGTTGACCCATGCAAACGAACTAATTCAAGCCAACACCAGCCAGGATAGTTGTCCAAATCGTCTTGTGGAATCCCCAGGTCAGTGTCCTCCAAACATCATCCCAGCTGAAGGCAGCTCAGTCTTACATACTGCACTCCACACGCCTCGTATTTCGTCCTGCGTTCCATCGTTTTCTTTCTCACGATCGTATTAATGTCGCAGTTTATTTCGTCATCAATTTCCGCTCGTCAGATGCGTCGCTGGTCATGTCCCCAGGAGGGAAAGTTTATTGCCGAAACCGAGTCACGGGGAGAGAGAGGTTGAATCAGGATGGGACGTGAGATGCTGGAGGATTCGTCAGTCAAGTCGATCTTCTGGTATGCAGGTCGTGCCCAAGGCCAGATCATATTTACGTATCAGTTCTCGCGCGTCGCTAGCAACACTCTCCAGTTCCTGTGCGCTGAGGAGAGGCGGACGCTTGGTGGGTAAATCTACAGTTACGTGACCCGTCACACACAGCTAGTGACGCACGTCTAATATACGTCGGTTTGACGTCACACTCTGCACCAGCTGTGACGCCCACTTTCCCCAAGTACTTTTTCTTGTTTGTCTATTTCCATCATCGACTGCAAACTTCATTTCTGATGAAGATCCCGACGAGAGAGAACGACAGTACAAGTAATGTTTTCCTCAGAGAAATAAGTAATCAAATTACGGATTCTGTCGTCTCTCGCGATGGTACACTCATGCCAAGCCCAGAAACCCTTCCTCGTTTCCCAGGAACGTGATTTGGTAGTGTTAATCACCCGTCTATTACCATCTGCCTTCGTAAGTTTCTCATATAACGAACATGTGACGACTATTGGGCCACTGCTGAAGTACTGCACATACAGAGGATCCATCACAGACGCACAGTCGGTCAACATAATGCCGTAAAGGTGAGGGTTCGCATCCCAGTCATTGTGGTACTGTAAGGGACGGTTTGCGGTGGATATACAAACACCAAACTATTGGAAGGGATGCGAACGAGGGTCCTCCATGCCAGCACCGACCGTGGCTCATCATTCCGGCGACCAGCCTCAACACCACAGATGAATGCGTGGGTGGAGAAGATGCCTCCAACTTGACGACTACCGGAATGTTGAATCAGGAACCATTGTCATCTGGCGCTAAGGACAAGCGGCTGCCGCTCAAGTTAGCAGGCAGGTGCCGCTAGCATTGTCTACACTGAGCGGTCAGACGGCTTAATAGCCCGAACACCACTGCAGGTCTTCGCTACGTCTATACACAAATTGTACTGCCTGTGGACATGATAGGGTTTCGAACCCAGGAATACACTATGAAAGAGGTTCAGGTAGTGGAAACCACTAACGTAGAGGGTAAAGGCTCCACCCAGCCATCTAAGGACATTTGGGGCTTCGCGAACGACGTCCAGAGAAACGCAGACAAGCAATGGTGAAGCTGGCGTCCCCTAAGAAGGAGATTCTTCAAGACCCTTGCCAAGGAGACTCCTCTCACCACAACTCCTGCTATGTTGGAAGACCAGTCATGGCATCATTGAAGTCGATGTCCGACCTTACAAACGTGTCTCCTCTGACGTGCAGTGTACTGGCCACAACGTAGCTACCCAATGCCATTTTACTCCTGCGATTCCATAGAATTTCCCTCTCAACTGTGATGACGTAGTGGCTTGAATATGCACGTCTATGTTCTCCTTGAAGGGACTACTTAACATATAAGACTAGCCATCATTATTTTCATCCTCCGAAATAAATATATATATATATATATATATATATATATATATATATATATATATATATATATATATATATATATATATATATATATATATATATATATATATATATTTATTTATTTATTTATTTATTTATTTTGCTTTGTCGCTGTCTCCAGCGTTAGCGAGGTAGCGCAAGGAAACAGACCTACAATGGCAATTACAACAGCGACACAATAACTGCCTCTCCTATCTCGGGGCATTCATTAACAAGACCTATAACTATAGTTAATACCTGGGCTACACCAACTTCCCTTCCCGTGCCCAGGAAATAGCAACACCGTTACATGCAAATATATGCAGAGCCGGATATATGTATATTGGGGACCCTAACGCTGGGGTCCTCTGTAGATTGTCTCACTATTGCGTATGAACGTATTTGCCTATAATTTCCCCCAGGACCAGTCTGTAGGAAAGAGTCCTGGTGTAATACTTAGGATCTTCCTAATGGTTCCTGTAGCCCAAGATTGCCTTCCTCCCAGTGTCCTTTGATGGGACGGGTGTCCTAATGATACGATTTCGTAAGAGGTGATTTTTTTCACTCACGGTGTAACCTCGAGTGGGCAGAGTCCAGTAACATCTATTTGACACACACACACACACACATATATATATATATATATATATATATATATATATATATATATATATATATATATATATATGTATTACAAGGGTGGTGAATGACTTGAACAAACTGGAAAATGAAACAGTAACTATGGACAGCACGTAGACAAATAAAGAGATGTATGACAGATAATGTTCAAGAGACTGGGATCCTCCACGAGTGTATAACACCATCTCCATCTCTAACACTACTAATGTGGTAATTACGAATAGGTAGTTACACACAGAGAAGAACCGTTGTCTCTGGTCTGATGAATCCTACCCGTTCATCAATACCTCCGTCCCTTTGACGACCCGGTCACTTAGCATTTCAGAATCATGACGACGTGTACAACAATGCCAATTTGATTCGGTACAGCGACTAGCCAAGGCTGGACATGGTTTCCAATACTGTATCAGGCGAGGTGAGATCCACGTAGCGAAATATAATCTGCAGAAAGATAGCAGAATAAAATCTGCAGAAAGATAGCAGAATGTAATCTACAGAAAGATAGCAGAATGTAATCAGCAGAAAGATAGCAGAATGTAATCTGCAGAAAGACAGAAGAATATAATCTTCAGAAAGGTATCCAAAGTACCATTAGAAAGGAATCACTCGACTAAGACACAAATTGCGACATCCTCCCCTTACAGTGGGCTCCTCCGGTGTGCTCCAACTGGAGCCAATGGTGGAGCCCCTTGGAGACCTGGCTCTACTTCTAGAGCCAATGGTGGAGCCCCTTAGAGACCTGGCTCTACTTCTAGAGTCAATGGTGGAGCCCCTAGGAGACCGGGCTGTACTTCTAGAGCCAATGGAAATCGATGGTGAGGGAACCCTTTCGCCATATACACCCCCAGCCTTTCATCAGACAAGACATTCTTAAGAAGGTCGGCTCTCCCGGCCTCACATCCCCAGCAGAGCCCATGGTACCTGAAGCCTCAGGGTTTCCTACACCAGTTGATCACTGATGCCAGCAGCCTGAACCTTACCTCCAGACGCAGTGGTACTCGAACCAACATCGTCCTTATCGCTTCAGTACGATGATCAATGTTTGTACATATAGTCTCATGACCCTCCAGGACGCTGATCAATATCTGTGGTCCTACAGCTTCAGCATACTGATTAATACGTCTCCTCAAGGCTTCAAGAGACTGATCAATATAGCCACGGCCGTACGACCCCAGGACTCTGATCAATATATCTATGGCCTCACGGTTTCAGGGCGTTGATTAACATATCGATGGCCTCACGGCTTTAGGACTCTGATTAATCTTCTATGACCCCAAGGTTTAAGCACACTGATTAATATATTCATGACTTCACAGCTTCAGCACACTGACTGATGTCTCGAAAAGCTTATTAATATACCAAAGGCCTCAAGTTCTAAGGACGCTAATCAATAAACCAATGGTCCAATAAACCAATGGTCCAATAAGCCAATGGTCCAATAATCCGATGGTCCAATAAATCGATGATCTAATACACCAGTGGTCCAATAAACCAATGGTCCAATAAACCAACGATCCAATAAACCAATGGTCCAATAAACCAATGTTCCAATATACCAATGGTCCAATAAATCAATGGTCCAATAATCCAGTAGTCCAATAAACCAATGGTGCAATAAACCAATGGTCCAATAAACCAATGGTGCAATAAGTCAATTGTCCAATCAACCAAATGGTCCAAGGGCTTCAGAACGCCAGCAATGACGACAATGGCTTCATAACTTCAGTATTATCCTAATCATGAATCACGTAAGGGACTTGACCACATCTTCACTTCGATAACTAGGGAATGGCATGGCTTACCTCGACCCCAGGTGTGGGCTGGTCTTCATGTGAAGGAAGGACACCATTTCGTGGTCATCCCTTAAGAAGGCTTCGGCTGCATCGTCATCTTCGACTCAGGAGCCACGCGCATCGTGAGAGTGTACGTCTGTGGTCTCAGAACTACCCTGAACACATGAAGAAAGTGTTCCAAGATTTTTCGGTTGAAGCTTTTACCCAACCTCAGTGTTCATCCTCCCCCCAGAGGCTGGTCGATAAATGAGTGCCTGGCTTAGGCTGGTGTGTGTGTGTGTGTGTGTGTGTGTGTGTGTGTGTGTGTGTGTGTACATACACAGGAGTAAAACCATGGCACATGTATACGAGGCTGAGAGACGGGGCAACACGAGCGTAAATCTCTCTCCCCGTAACACACTAAGTCACACACACACACACACACACACACACACACACACACACACACACACAATATGTTGTCAAATATTTTATGGGGTCAGGAAAAGCCATGAAGTGCATGGTACCATATGGTTCACATGAAGTAAATGAGGTGTAAATGTTTAATATGCCTTCATGGAATCTGTTTTACTTTATTGATTGTATAAATCATACAGAAGTGATCATCTTTTGTAAACAAGTCTCGTGTAGTTTGTGTTTATAGCAAGTAGAGCTGGATTTGACCTGACCCACCTGCTGGTGACCCAGTGATGAGGCTACACTGACCTCCCCTGCTGGTGGGTCAGTGGTGAGGCTATAGACCCACACTTCAGGTCTTCGATCGCTGATCTCAACTCGCTGACATAAGAACCTGATGTAGGCAATATTTACAGCAGGAGTGTACGGCTCCCATTTACAGTATAATGTAGGGCTCGTATGAGTCACAGGGGGAGAAAGCTAGTTCTAAGGCCATACTGTATTTTGAGACGTCCTGGTAAGTATCTAGAGCACCATTATGCCAGGGTTGTATATTAGAAACGCCATCATCACCTGCGACTAAGGGCAGTGTATGTCCGTCCGCTTTATCGCTCACCATCACGCTCACTGCGGCGGGAGAGAGGGAGGAAAACACCAACAACGGAGGAGGAAGGACACCGACAACGGAAGACGGAGGACAAAGGACAACAACGGAGAAAGAGGGAGAAGTCATCAACAACGGAGGAGGAGGAGGAAAACATCACCAATAGAGGAGGAGGAGTAACATACCCCGCTGTCACCCTAACCTCGACGACCTCATCTTCACTTCAGCCTTGACAGACTTCATCTTCACCCACACCCTCGACACCACTGACCAGTGACCTGACCCGTATACAGGTCAGGTCAAAGGCCAGAACTCAGGTGCGGATAAAAAAGAGACTGAGCAAAAGTAACGTGTTCTCCGTCCTCTGGAAGGAGACAAACTCACCAGCATTTACCACCGCGTCCATTAGGCCGCCTCCTGCACTGCACACCATCTAGCTCACTACGATGGTCCTCTGTACTATCACTCACCATCAAGCTCTATTAAGATGGTCTTCTGTACTGTCACTCACCATGAAGGTCACTACAGGATGAAAGACACCATCAGCCACACACGCACACCCACACACACACACACCTTCACTACACCCTCAGCCAACCGAGAGTCACTTGACCCTCAACAAAAGCATTTTCACGTCACCCTCCACAAACTCACCTTCACTGCTACACCCTCGACGCCAGCCAGTGTTCTTAGACCAGTTGGGTTCGAGTCTTAAGAGAGGGCTAGGCTGCTGACTGCTGGAAGGAATAAAGTATGAAAAAAAGATATCTTAACTGAGGAACAGCAATACATTAGCCTTCCAGTGGAGGGAGACATGATGAACGAACACGCCTGACCAAAAGATGCACAAGAGGAAGAGGAGAAGACTAGGAGCAAACATTGTTTATTGTGACTATATACCTGAAAACTTTAGGGCATTTGAAAGAAAACGGATTCTTCTAGTTGCAATGGTTCTTTTCCTTTTTCCCTCAACGAAAAACAGAAGAATCCTTAGACATGTCGTAGCCCCGAGCAATCCTAGGTTACCCCAACGATCTCAGATGATCTACTGACTGTAAAACAAGAAGGAAAAACAACGAGTTCTCTGACAAACATGATTTTTGGATCACGACTCTCCTGTTTTGAGATCCTCTTACTTAAGAGGAACACCTGATCCCTAGAATGTCATGTTGAGAATTCACTGACTGAGCCCAGGGTTTGGTGAGCAACGACACTGGAAAGATATCATAGAATTCAAGTCTTTATAACAGAAGTTGTATGGTGATGCCACAATATTATCCTCACCTCTCGTACATGAAGTCAAAGTCACTTTACGTATCCTTCTGACATAAACTTCACTTGACTACGGCCAATTAACCCGGCCATTGACCTCGTCCACCAGGTCAGTGCTGCGCCCATGTCCTCCGTAACCCAATCCGACGCAGCTTGGCCACGTCCTGACTCCAATTACCCGTAGCTGGACACAGGGACAAGCCGATGCTATTTTCGTGCTCTGGCTGATCCGACAACACGAACCCCCGTATCACTGTAGCGTCACGAATGGCCAGGTCACAGAAGTGCCATTACCCCTCGTCTTCAACCACCGTGCAAAACACCCCTACAATAATGCCTCCAGGTGGGGAGTGACCTCCGATAACCCTGCCCCTCAGATCATACCGGTTTAAAACCTGGTATGGCTAAGGGTTCTGGACAGCATCTGTTGCCACGACACCTGTCACGACAACATGTGTCATCAACCACTGCCATCCGCGTCATCAACCACTGCCATCCGCGTCATCAACCATTGCCATCCGCGTCATCAACCATTGTCATCCACGTCATCAACCACGGCCATCCACGTCATCAACCACGGCCATCCACGTCATCAACCACTTCCATCCACGTCATCAACCACTGCCATCCGCGCCATCAACCACCGCCATCCACGTCGTCAACCACTGCTATCCACGTCATCAACCACTGCTATCCACGTCATCAACCACTGCCATCCACGTCATCAACCACTGCCATCCACGTCATCAACCACTGCTATCCACGCCATCAACCACTGCTATCCACGTCATCAACCACCGCCATCCACGTCATCAACCACTGCTATCCACGCCATCAACCACTGCTATCACGTCATCAATGACTGCCATCCACGTCATCAAGACATCTTTTCCAACACCAACGTTTTAAACCCCTGCTACAACGCGATCCTGCCATAGCGACACCTCCGTATATTGTCCACTGACCCTTCTTTATAACTGCTTGGGGTCCGTGAAGGTAATTCATTCGTATCCACCGACGAAATGTGAAGCCTTAGAGCACCTGTGTCTGAGGGGAACTTCTGCGTGGAGCTCAATCTCTTCGGCCCCGAGGAGATGGTAGCCTACTCGGTCTAACCCTATTGTGAAGTAAGGGACCGATGTGTGCGTTCGCCAGACTATCAACAAACCGAGATGGCAGAGCAAACAGGGAGATGTGGGTAGATAAGGCGTCCACTTCCCCCGGGGCATTAAGGGAAAAATACTGGCCAACGTTCGCACCAGGGAACCAAGTTCAGGAGCGGCTGGCTTGGCTTTAGGAGAAGATGGGAAAATAGAAAAGATCTTTCTATCTTTAAATGAAGTATGTGCCAGAAAGTGGAACTATGAAATGGTCTCTCTCTCTCTCTCTCTCTCTCTCTCTCTCTCTCTCTCTCTCTCTCTCTCTCTCTCTCTCTCTCTCTCTCTCTCTCTCTCTCTCTCTCTACACACACACACACACACACACACACCTACAGATGGGGTCCCCACGCGTGTAAGACTCCCTCCTCGTACAGAACATGCAGGTAATGTAACAGTCACAAACGAGCGGTTCACTGCGAGACGGTCAGTAATGGTGTCATTAACAGTTTAATAACTGGCGATGACGAATACATGTCATAAACGAGTAACCAAGTGATTGAAGGCCATAGTAGTTTGATGCTAATGAGCAAGTATTGATATTTGGCTGGCCCGAACATTTCCAGAATAGCTGGAGATGATCATAACGTCGACATTTGCCTCAATACCCGTAGCAAACAAGACCCTATTACCGTGTTCATGTCAATGATTATAGCCAGTTCTGCACCTCCACTTGTCTGCCATCAGCACACAAACATGTGCATGATTACTGAACTGTTTCTGCTCCTGTTTCAGTTCCTGTTTCAGTTCCTGTTTCAGACATAAAGGTTTCAGGATGAAGCCAGGAGAAGCGAGTGTCGGGACGAACTGCCAGGCCAGCGCAGGGCGAACCCTTCTTCACTCTCTGGTTCAGCGCTCCTGACGCAAGGGGGAAACGTGGCAACAGGACGGAGCTAATACAGGAGCAGCAGTTGTAGGATGGAGCTCACCCTGAGAGTCCAGAACCAACAAAGGCTTTCCGAAAAGGTGTAAACGTCGACACAAAGTAGAAATGCAGCATTGTCTTTGACCTCACATGACCTGAGTTGCACATCGTCGCCCTTGACCTCATCAGCCAGACGAGAAAAACCCTGGGGTGCTATTGCTGCCTCCACACTCCAGCATGAGTGACCCAACATGACCTACCTCGTCCCACTCTCCCTACCATGAGTGACCCAACATGACCTACCTCGTACCACTCTCCCTACCATGAGTGACCCAACATGACCTACCTCGTCCCACTCTCCCTACCATGAGTGACCCAACATGACCTACCTCGTCCCACTCTCCCTGCCATCAGTGACCCAACATGACCTACCTCGTCCCACTCTCCCTGCCATCAGTGACCCAACATGACCTACCTCGTCCCACTCTCCCTACCATCAGTGACCCAACATGACCCATCTCGTCCCACTCTCCCTACCATGAGTGACCCAACATGACCTACCTCGTCCCACTCTCCCTACCATCAGTGACCCAACATGACCTACCTCGTCCCACTCTCCCTACCATGAGTGACCCAACATGACCCACCTCGTCCCACTCTCCCTGCCATCAGTGACCCAACATGACCCACCTCGTCGACACACTTATAAGAGCGACTCTGGCCTTTATTCTCTGGCTATCTAACAACCCGACGTGACTAAGTAAACACATCAATCAACCCCTAAATGAGTAGTTAACCTCCGTTCCTGGAAGGTCAGTAACCTGACAATGAACCACACCAACAAATTCCAGGAAATTCTCTCAACATCGCTCGTTCCTCAGTAATCCATAATGACTTTGTCAGCCTATAGACCAGGGTCACCAACCTATAGTCCAGGGTCACCAACCTATGCTGCTAACAGCCTCCTACCGACAGTAACTATGCATGCCCCCAATTGCCCGGTAATCAAGGTAGTTTTGAGCTACGTATAAAGAATAGGTTCAGACAAGCTCACTCCCCCTTAACAGGCGTTTTAAAAACCCAGTTAGTCTACTTAATATTAATCTGAACATTTAAACCTCACTCTATCTGAACGTATGATCTAAAAGGAGTATTTCAAGGCAGTTACACTTGCAGACTACAGCTGTCGATTACAGACACACACAACACATTTGGGAATTAGACAATAAAGTGCAAGTTGAGCTACAGAAAATCAGGTACATGATCACAAGAAACATGTTTAAGAATCTACGACACATTCTTATTTTTTTCATTTATATATACATTCATGAAAGGCACAATGCAATAAATGTTATGTATAATAGGAAAAAGAGAGAAATAATAGCATATTTAGCATTACCTCCTATATGATGAAGCTGTACGAGAAATATCGAATAAATTTCCGACTGAATGTTTCATGATTTCAAAATCTGAATGTCTAGTGGAAACAAGACGATTTATCTTTTATGTCAGCTGAGACGGCAAGGGTAAGTGTATGCCTTAATCAAGGCCATTCCATTCACGCTACGTACCCAATTTCTCGACCAAACCCTGAGGCGAGGATGAACAGCTGGGTTGACTGTGGACCGACTGCCGCAACCAAGATTTGAACCTATAATGGATGTCACTCGTCCAGCAGTCTCTCTGGTTAACTGTCCCAGTTCTTTATATCTCGCCAGTCTATCATCTTTATGGCCTTAAATCTTGCTGTCTCGTGAACCTTTTTGAGTACAGTCAGTGTGTGTGTGTCTGTGTCTGTGTGTCTGTGTGTGTGTGTGTGTGTGTGTGTGTGTGTGTGTGTGTGTGTGTGTCTGTCTGTCTGTCTGTCTGTCTGTCTGTCTGTGTGTGTGTGTGTGTGTGTGTGTGTGTCTGTGTGTGTGTGTGTGTGTGTGTGTTTAAGCAAACTGCAGTTTGCAACTTGTCTTCTCTTTCCCCTCAGCCATGTACCGTGGCTGAAGAGATGGCTGCTCTTCCGAAACTTAGAACATTTGCCGACACAGACACACGTACGTGCGTCCCAGTTCCTCCCGCTGCCACTCACTGCTCGACACTGTGGACCCACCTAAGCTACGATGCTCCTGCCGCCTCGGCTCGTGTCACAAAGCTCTGTCATGCCTGAGTTACAGCTGCGCCACTGAAAACACTCACTCACAAACTCGAGACATCGTGTTCCTCAACCGCCGATCGTCATCAGACAGTGAGAGTTGGAGGATATTTTTATTTATATTTTTTTTTTTACTTTGCTTTGTCGCTGTCTCCTGCGTTTGCGAGGTAGCGCAAGGAAACAGACGAAAGAAATGGCCCCCACCCACCCCCATACACAGTGTATATACATACACGTCCACACACGCAAATATACAAACCTATACATCTCAATGTACACATATATATACATACACAGATACATACATATATACCCATGCACACAATTCACACTGTCTGCCTTTATTCATTCCCATCGCCACCTCGCTACACATGGAATACCATCCGCCTCCCCCCTCATGTGTGCGAGGTAGCACTAGGAAAAGACAACAAAGGCCCCATTCGTTCACACTCAGTCTCTAGCTGTCATGCAATAATACCCGAAACCACAGCTCCCTTTCCACATCCAGGCCCCACACAACTTTCCATGGTTTACCCCAGACGCTACACATGCCCTGATTCAATCCACTGACAGCACGTCAACCCCAGTATACCACATCGATCCAATTCACTCTATTCCTTGCCCTCCTTTCACCCTCCTGCATGTTCAGGCCCCGATCACACAAAATCTTTTTCACTCCATCTTTCCACCTCCAATTTGGTCTCCCTCTTCTCCTCGTTTCCTCCACCTCCGACACATATATCCTCTTGGTCAATCTTTCCTCACTCATTCTCTCTATGTGCCCAAACCATTTCAAAACACCCTCTTCTGCTCTCTCAACCACGCTCTTTTTATTTCCACACATCTCTCTTACCCTTACATTACTTACTCGATCAAACCACCTCACACCACACATTGTCCTCAAACATCTCATTTCCAGCACATCCACCCTCCTGCGAACAACTCTATCCATAGCCCACGCCTCGCAACCATACAACATTGTTGGAACCACTATTCCTTCAAACATACCCATTTTTGCTTTCCGAGATAATGTTCTCGACTTCCACACATTCTTCAAGGCTTCCAGGATTTTCGCCCCCTCCCCCACCCTATGATTCACTTCCGCTTCCATGGTTCCATCCGCTGCCAGATCCACTCCCAGATATCTAAAACACTTTACTTCCTCCAGTTTTTCTCCATTCAAACTTACCTCCCAATTGACTTGACCCTCAACCCTACTGTACCTAATAACCTTGCTCTTATTCACATTTACTCTTAACTTTCTTCTTTCACACGGGGAAAATGAAACACGATAAGTTCCCAAGTGCACTTTCGTGTAATAATCACATCATGGGGGAAGACACAAGAGAGAAATATCAGTCAGTTGATTACAACGAAGAGACGTAGCTAGGACGCCATTTGGGTCAGATTCTGCGGCGACACATGTGGCTTTCTTCTCTTCTAAACCAACGGAGAGAATGAAATGTCTTTACTTCGCCAGGAACAGCGTTGACATATTGCGAAAAGGTTTTTATATGATTTATATTCATATTTTTAAAAGGTGAATGTAAATTTCCACCGACTGATTTTACAGAAACAATTTTTTTTGCTTCCACCACATTGGCTCCGTCTGTCAGAAAAATGTACACAAACTTATATATTCATTTGTTTACAGTTACCCAATGACCATTTTCCATGAAAAGGGTCCCGGTGCTACACAAGGGCTATCTATTGCAGCGCATGGTTGTGCTACATCCAGCGGCAGGGAAATGCACACTCCTTTTAGTGAGAAATTTTTGGACTAGCCTATACTCCCAAGTGATATATATATATATATATATATATATATATATATATATATATATATATATATATATATATATATATATATATCTTTCTTTTTCTTTTAAACTATTAGCCATTTCCCGCGTTAGCGAGGTAGCGTTAAGAACAGAGGACTGGGCCTTTTTTGGAATATCCTCACCTGGCCCCCTCTGTTCCTTCTTTTGGAAAATTAAAAAAAAACGAGAGGGGAGGATTTCCAGCCCCCCGCTCCCTCCCCTTTTAGTCGCCTTCTACGACACGCAGGGAATACGTGGGAAGTATTCTTAATCCCCTATCCCCAGGGATAATATATATAAATATATATATATATATATATATATATATATATATATATATATATATATATATATATATATATATATATATATTTTTTTTTTTTTTTTTTTTTTTTTTTATACTTTGTCGCTGTCTCCCGCGTTTGCGAGGTAGCGCAAGGAAACAGACGAAAGAAATGGCCCAACCCCCCCCCATACACATGTACATACGTCCACACACGCAAATATACATACCTACACAGCTTTCCATGGTTTACCCCAGACGCTTCACATGCCTTGATTCAATCCACTGACAGCACGTCAACCCCGGTATACCACATCGCTCCAATTCACTCTATTCCTTGCCCTCCTTTCACCCTCCTGCATGTTCAGGCCCCGATCACACAAAATCTTTTTCACTCCATCTTTCCACCTCCAATTTGGTCTCCCTCTTCTCCTCGTTCCCTCCACCTCCGACACATATATCCTCTTGGTCAATCTTTCCTCACTCATTCTCTCCATGTGCCCAAACCATTTCAAAACACCCTCTTCTGCTCTCTCAACCACGCTCTTTTTATTTCCACACATCTCTCTTACCCTTACGTTACTCACTCGCTCAAACCACCTCACACCACACATTGTCCTCAAACATCTCATTTCCAGCACATCCATCCTCCTGCGCACATCTCTATCCATAGCCCACGCCTCGCAACCATACAACATTGTTGGAACCACTATTCCTTCAAACATACCCATTTTTGCTTTCCGAGATAATGTTCTCGACTTCCACACATTTTTCAAGGCTCCCAAAATTTTCGCCCCCTACCCCACCCTATGATCCACTTCCGCTTCCATGGTTCCATCCGCTGACAGATCCACTCCCAGATATCTAAAACACTTCACTTCCTCCAGTTCTTGGGAGCTATGAAGCACTTTCTTTGGCTGGGTTGACCTCACATGACCCAGCCAGGGGACAGAGGCAGTCGAGGGGTCTTCGAACTCGTTCCCCAGGTTGGCCGATGCAGAGCGTAAAGACCTCTAACGACCCCGACGGCTCCCAGGGAAACTACCGCATGAAGGAAGGGTGACCCTCGTTGACGTCTACCACTAAGAGCGCTCGGGAAAAGCTGGAGTCTTAACGCCGCTGCTCGGTCGGTGTGGCGCGACCGGGTGCGGCGGTGGAGGTTACTAGACGAGACGAGACGAGAGAGAGAGAGAGAGAGAGAGAGAGAGAGAGAGAGAGAGAGAGAGAGAGAGAGAGAGAGAGAGAGAGAGAGAGAGACGTGAGAGCTGGAAGGGAGGGAGAGAGGGAGGGAGCGGGAGGGGTGCTGGTTGGTCGTGTCAGGGGAGTGGTTGTGACACAGAGGAAAGTGACACCAGAAACTAACCCTACGAGGCACAGACATGACGTCGAGTGTGGTCAGAACTATGTCTAGCTCTTTATATTCATGTTCATATTTTGGGAAGTAAATACTCACAGGCACTGAGGTGGCATGGAACCATGCACACACAGAGAAAGGCACACACACACACACACACACATATATATATATATATATATATATATATATATATATATATATATATATATATATATATATATATATATATAAAGCAAAGAATGGTCAAGGGATGGAGGCCTCTTTGCTATACCACCCCTACAGTCAATATAGGTAACCACACATCATCTACAGCAAAGTACCAATGTACACACAACCTCTGCAGGAGATCACCAGGAGGAGGTCGTGAGCCACCTGCTGAGTACAGTGGCATCGAACGCGGGCCCACGTTGTGTGTCGGCTGCATTTGCTGACCACGACACCCCCTCTTTCGGCTGACTGATGGAGACGGTAGGCTGAGAGAGTGAGTCTCTCTCTCTCTCTCTCTCTCTCTCTCTCTCTCTCTCTCTCTCTCTCTCTCTCTCTCTCTCTGTCTCTCTCGGGAGTGAAACTCGTCTCATGTCACTCACTCACTCTCCCCTACTCCCACACTTGTCTCGTATCTTCTCATTCTCATTTTCCTTCCCTCCCTTCTTCGCTCTCGTGGACGCTCCTTCTCCTTGGGGTCAAATTTTTCTACTCATCCTTTTTTTTTTTTTCCTTTAAATAACCTCACCTTTTCTCTTCCTCCTCCGCATCCCTTCATCTTCGCTGCCTCACACACAAAGATCTCAACTTTGCTTCACCCACACACACAACACAGCACAAAGGAACACCTACGTTCGTACGTTTTACTGAGAAGACGAAGTGGCCTTTGGTGTAGACAGACCTCTGGCAGGTGGACGGACATTCCTACGACAGAACGACCAATTACAGGTCAATACGCGGATGTGTTATTAGGCAAGTAATTACCCGCTGAGAAATGTGCTCCAGTGTCTTCCTCATTGGTCGATAATATAACAGCGAGAACCTCCAGTGTGACACAGACGTGGCAACTGATACCACAAGACAATAGCTGTAAAGTGATACCATTTCACAGAGATGCCATACACCATCAAGCAGACTGCCACTTGATAACACAGGTGTGCCACTTAACACCAGAGAGAGAGAGAAGCTGTCACCTTACAGAATACATAGTTGCCAAAAGGAACGCATATCATAAAACTCCAAACTGAGACTGTAACATAACAGTGGCAAACTCTTGATCAAATGTCCTGGTAACTTTGACGAAGACTCATTTGAGGGAAACTAAGAAAAAAAAAGTGTTATTAACCTGTAAGTAACGCCAATGAGGCGTTATAATGCTGACGTTACTGACTGCAGATGGGGCCCTGGCTCACAGAGAGTGACACTGACGTAGCGCCTCCAAATACCGACACTGTCGTATGGTTACTAACTTGCAACACTGGAACAAATGTTATCATATGATGTTAAACGAGGAACGGTACTGGCAAATGGGAAGTGGTTGTACTGAAACGTTGTAGAATAATGCCTCATTAAACTACCAGGATGTGAGGGCATTGGGTTATTGGTCATGATGCTAACGATGAGACGATGGGAAACGATACAATACGACAGTGATTAATTTGTCGACGAAACGGAATGAATAAAGATATTGACCATTGATAAGCGCAGCGGTGAAGTGATCGGTTACAATACTATGTTGACAGAGCGGTTGGACCAAACGCTTGATAAACAACTCGATCAGAAGTTCTTTCACCATCAAGAATGCGCTACTTCTCGTAGCAGGGAGATAGCGATCTCTTGTGGAGTAAAACGCCAAAACCCACTGGTCAGGTCAGCAACTGACGAAACTCCCCCTTTCCCCTGGAGGGTGAGTGGCGGCCACGTAACTACCCTGGCAAAATTAATTGACCCTCGTCTCCTGGGGGCGGGTCTTCTCCACGCAGGCGATTACGTGCGCTGCAGTTACGTAAGAGCTCGTTCGAACACTCTGGTCTGTTTATCCTGAGGGTAGTCTGAGGCCATGTTCTGGTTAACGATCGTTTGTTTTACTGGTGGAAAGGGGGGGACGTTAATTTCCAGGTGGGGCACCATAATCTCTCTCTCTCTCTCTCTCTCTCTCTCTCTCTCTCTCTCTCTCTCTCTCTCTCTCTCTCTCTCTCTCTCTCTCTCTCTCTCTCCACGATCCAAAACTCAGACGTACTCATTTTCTTCTAAAATGGTTTGTATTAATCTGGGTCACCATGAGCGGGAGTGTAGGTAAAAAAAAAAAGGAGGTGGCGGTGGGAGATGAGGTAAACGTGGGAGAGAGAGAGAGAGAGAGAGAGAGAGAGAGAGAGAGAGAGAGAGAGAGAGAGAGAGAGAGAGAGAGAGAGAGACGGATAGGTGACACCATCATTGCTCCATCATAGTGAGATACTGGTGAAAGATGAGACGTTGTTGATATGTTAAGGCACAGCGTATGGTCGTTATAGTAAGATGCGATTTACAGAATGAGGCGAACACACAGGGGTCACCTCCCACCTACAGTGAGTGAAGGTACGAAGCTGACGATCAGGGGGGACCTGGTCTGACCCTTGGCAACACCACTAAACTGACGATCAGGAGGACCTGGTCTGAGTGTGTCACTTGGCAACCCCCCTAAGCTGATGCAGAGCACTGTAGCCACCAGCTGTCGAATCCCTCATGTAACTCTGTCTTGCCTTAAACCCATGACCCCAATCTGGTGCGAGCCAACGTCTGCGACAATTCGATCTGTGACGATAATTTACATAAACGGTTCTTTACATTCCATTCTAGTTAACGTGGATCATCGAGGAAGTCCTGATCTGCATGCAGATGTAGGCAGAGAGAGAGGAAAAAAGATCATTCGTCACTGAGGGCTGGTTGACCTCACATGAATGGTGTCCTTCATTCTGGACTAACTGCGACATCAAGCGGGTCAGCAAAACCTCCAACATTATGTAAGGTAAAGTATGTAACCCACATTGAGTAAGACATATAACAGATAGAGGACATGAGGTGTAATATCATTATCTTAAACAAGTTGTACCACCATCCAGGTAACAATCAGATGGTCTACAGTAATTACGTTCTGTGAAGAAGTCGTTCAGTATGCAGACACTAACAGCAATACAACAAGCGAATCTGAACAATCATATCCGGTGATGTGATGTAGTGATGCTATGCAGGCTGTCCTGAAGACCTCAACACTAGGGAGGGCCGCCTAGCCTCCCCCGTCAGCCACTACTACTGCCCCTGCTACAGGTTCACACCTCTAATGAGACGACAATACTGGTCAACGATGATGAGACCTGGCTAACACACACACACACACACACACACACACACACACACACACACACACACACACATATATATATATATATATATATATATATATAATATATATATATATTTTTTTTTTTTTTTGTCGCTGTCTCCCGCGTTTGCGAGGTAGCGCAAGGAAACAGACGAAAGAAATGGCCCAACCCCCCCCCCCCATACACATGTATATACATACGTCCACACAAGCAAATATACATACCTACACAGCTTTCCATGCCTTGATTCAATCCACTGACAGCACGTCAACCCCGGTATACCACATCGCTCCAATTCACTCTATTCCTTGCCCTCCTTTCACCCTCCTGCATGTTCAGGCCCCGATCACACAAAATCTTTTTCACTCCATCTTTCCACCTCCAATTTGGTCTCCCTCTTCTCCTTGTTCCCTCCACCTCCGACACATATATCCTCTTGGTCAATCTTTCCTCACTCATCCTCTCCATGTGCCCAAACCACTTCAAAACACCCTCTTCTGCTCTCTCAACCATGCTCTTTTTATTTCCACACATCTCTCTTACCCTTACGTTACTCACTCGATCAAACCACCTCACACCACATATTGTCCTCAAACATCTCATTTCCAGCACATCCATCCTCCTGCACACAACTCTATCCATAGCCCACGCCTCGCAACCATACAACATTGTTGGAACCACTATTCCTTCAAACATACCCATTCTTGCTTTCCGAGATAATGTTCTCGACTTCCACACATTCTTCAAGGCCCCCAGAATTTTTGCCCCCTCCCCCACCCTATGATCCACTTCCGCTTCCATGGTTCCATCCGCTGCCAGATCCACTCCCAGATATCTAAAACACTTCACTTCCTCCAGTTTTTCTCCATTCAAACTCACCTCCCAATTGACTTGACCCTCAACCCTACTGTACCTAATAACCTTGCTCTTATTCACATTTACTCTTAACTTTCTTCTTCCACACACTTTACCAAACTCAGTCACCAGCTTCTGCAGTTTCTCACATGAATCAGCCACCAGCGCTGTATCATCAGCGAACAACAACTGACTCACTTCCCAAGCTCTCTCATCCCCAATAGACTTCATACTTGCCCCTCTTTCCAAAACTCTTGCATTTACCTCCCTAACAACCCCATCCATAAACAAATTAAACAACCATGGAGACATCACACACCCCTGCCGCAAACCTACATTCACTGTGGTGGTGATGTAGTGGTGATGTGAGAAGGAGATGGAGTGAGTATTTTGAAGGTTTGTTGAATGTGTTTGATGATAGAGTGGCAGATATAGGGGGTTTTGGTCGAGGTGGTGTGCAAAGTGAGAGGGTTAGGGAAAATGATTTGGTAAACGGAGAAGAGGTAGTGAAAGCTTTGCGGAAGATGAAAGCCGGCAAGGCGGCGGGTTTGGATGGTATTGCAGTGGAATTTATTAAAAAAGGGGATGACTGTATTGTTGACTGGTTGGTAAGGTTATTTAATGTATGTATGACTCATGGTGAGGTGCCTGAGGATTGGCGGAATGCGTGCATAGTGCCATTGTACAAAGGCAAAGGGGATAAGAGTGAGTGCTCAAATTACAGAGGTATAAGTTTGTTGAGTATTCCTGGTAAATTATATGGGAGGGTATTGATTGAGAGGGTGAAGGCATGTACAGAGCATCAGATTGGGGAAGAGCAGTGTGGTTTCAGAAGTGGTAGAGGATGTGTGGATCAGGTGTTTGCTTTGAAGAATGTATGTGAGAAATACTTAGAAAAGCAAATGGATTTGTATGTAGCATTTGTGGATCTGGAGAAGGCATATGATAGAGTTGATAGAGATGCTCTGTGGAGGGTATTAAGAATATATGGTGTGGGAGGAAAGTTGTTAGAAGCAGTGAAAAGTTTTTATCGAGGATGTAAGGCATGTGTACGTGTAGGAAGAGAGGAAAGTGATTGGTTCTCAGTGAATATATATATATATATTACTATTATTACTATCAATATCATCATCAGTGACAAGCCATGCATCACAAAATTCCACACCCTTCCTTCCTTCACCTTAGGCAACCACACCAAAGACGCAGACACATTACTACTGCCCTGCTTGCCTGCAGTTTGTCCATGACCACTACAGCCCTGCCTGCACGCGTGCATGCATGTCATACGACAGCATCAGAAGCAGCACAGAAAAAGAAGTAGCAGTAGTAGAAGCACAGTACAGGGGCAACACAGAGATGTGCCAACAATGGGTGGCGGGTGAGGAGGAAGAAGAAGAAGAAGAACTTTGCTGTGATGATGCAGAGGACTTGGACACAAAATCAACAATACCAAAATTAAGTCCAGCACCACCACCACAACCTCCTTCACCTCGTCCAGTCCTGCGCCTGAACCCAGGCCCGCTTCCTGGAGATAGGGGAGAAAGAATACTTCCCATGCATTCCTCACGTGTCGGAGAAGGCGACTAAAGGGGACGGGAGCGGGGGGCCAGAAACCTACCCCTCCTTGTATTTTAACCTTCTAAAAGGGGAAACAGAAGAAGGAGTCATGCGAGGAGTACTCATCCTCCTCGAAAGCTCAGATTGGGGTGTCTAAATGTGTGTGGATGTAACCAAGATGAGAAAAAAGGAGAGATAGGTAGTATGTTTCAGGAAAGGAACCTGGACGTTTTGGCTCTGAGTGAAACGAAGCTCAAGGGTAAAGGGGAAGAGTGGTTTGGGAATGTCTTGGGAGTAAAGTCAGGGGTTAGTGAGAGGACAAGAGCAAGGGAAGGAGTAGCAGTACTCCTGAAACAAGAGTTGTGGGAGTATGTGATAGAGTGTAAGAAAGTTAATTCTAGATTGATATGGGTAAAACTGAAAGTTGATGGAGAGAGACGGGTGATTATTGGTGCATATGCACCTGGGCATGAGAAGAAAGATCATGAGAGGCAAGTGTTTTGGGAGCAGCTGAATGAGTGTGTTAGTGGTTTTGATGCACAAGACCGGGTTATAGTGATGGGTGATTTGAATGCAAAGGTGAGTAATGTGGCAGTTGAGGGAATAATTGGTATACATGGAGTGTTCAGTGTTGTAAATGGAAATGGTGAACAGCTTGTAGATTTATGTGCTGAAAAAGGACTGGTGATTGGGAATACCTGGTTTAAAAAGCGAGATATACATAAGTATACGTATGTAAGTAGGAGAGATGGCCAGAGAGCGTAATTGGATTACGTGTTAATTGATAGACGCACGAAAGAGACTTTTGGATGTTAATGTGCTGAGAGGTGCAACTGGAGGGATGTCTGATCATTATCTTGTGGAGGCTAAGGTGAAGATTTGTGGGGGTTTTCAGAAAAGAAGAGAGAATGTTGGGGTGAAGAAAATGGTGAGAGTAAATGAGCTTGGGAAGGAGACTTGTGTGAGGAAGTACCAGAAGAGACTAAGTACAGAATGGAAAAAGGTGAGAACAAAGGAGGTAAGGGGAGTGGGGGAGGAATGGGATGTATTTAGGGAATCAGTGATGGCTTGCGCAAAAATGTTTGTGGCATGAGAAGCGTGGGAGGTGGGTTGATTAGAAAAGGTAGTGAGTGGTGGGATGAAGAAGTAAGATTATTAGTGAAAGAGAAGAGAGAGGCATTTGGACGATTTTTGCAGGGAAAAAAATGCAAATGAGTGGGAGAGGTATAAAAGAAAGAGACAGGAGGTCAAGAGAAAGGTGCAAGAGGTGAAAAAGAGGGCAAATGAGAGTTGGGGTGAGAGAGTATCATTAAATTTCAGGGAGAATATACAGATGTTCTGGAAGGAGGTAAATAAAGAGCGTAAGACAAGGGAGCAAATGGGAACTTCAGTGAAGGGCACAAATGGGGAGGTGATAACAAGTAGTGGTGATGTGAGAAGATGGAGTGAGTATTTTGAAGGTTTGTTGAATGTGTTTGATGATAGAGTGGCAGATATAGGGTGTTTTGGTCGAGGTGGTGTGCAAAGTGAGAGGGTTAGGGAAAATGATTTGGTAAATAGAGAAGAGGTAGTAAAAGCTTTACGGAAGATGAAAGCCGGCAAGGCAGCAGGTTTGAATGGTATTGCAGTGGAATTTATTAAAAAAGGGGGTGACTGTATTGTTGACTGGTTGGTAAGGTTATTTAATGCATGTATGATTCATGGTGAGGTGCCTGAGGATTGGCGGAATGCTTGCATAGTGCCGTTGTATAAAGGCAAAGGGGATAAGAGTGAGTGCTCAAATTACAGAGGTATAAGTTTGTTGAGTATTCCTGGTAAATTATATGGGAGGGTATTGACTGAGAGGGTGAAGCATGTACAGAGCATCAGATTGGGGAAGAGCAGTGTGATTTCAGAAGTGGTAGAGGATGTGTGGATCAGGTGTTTGCTTTGAAGAATGTATGTGAGAAATACTTAGAAAAACAAATGGATTTGTATGTAGCATTTATGGATCTGGAGAAGGCAAATGATAGAGTTGATAGAGATGCTCTGTGGAAGGTTTTAAGAATATATGGTGTGGGAGGCAAGTTGTTAGAAGCAGTGAAAAGTTTTTATCGAGGATGTAAGGCATGTGTACGTGTAGGAAGAGAGGAAAGTGATTGGTTCTCGGTGAATGTAGGTTTGCGGCAGGGGTGTGTGATGTCTCCATGGTTGTTTAATTTGTTTATGGATGGGGTTGTTAGGGAGGTGAATGCAAGAGTTTTGGAAAGAGGGGCAAGTATGAAGTCTGTTGTGGATGAGAGAGCTTGGGAAGTGAGTCAGTTGTTCGCTGATGATACAGCGCTGGTGGCTGATTCATGTAAGAAACTGCAGAAGCTGGTGACTGAGTTTGGTAAAGTGTGTGAAAGAAGAAAGTCAAGAGTAAATGTGAATACGAGCAAGGTTATTAGGTACAGTAGGGTTGAGGGTCAAGTCAACTGGGAGGAAAGTTTGAATGGAGAAAAACTGGAGGAAGTAAAGTGTTTTAGATATCTGGGAGTGGATCTGGCAGCGGATGGAACCATGGAAGCGGAAGTGAATCGTAGGGCGGGGGAGCCTTGAAGAATGTTTGGAAGTCGAGAACATTATCGCGGAAAGCAAAAATGGGTATGTTTGAAGGAATAGTGGTTCCAACAATGTTGTATGGTTGCGAGGCGTGGGCTATGGATAGAGTTGTGCGCAGGAGGGTGGATGTGCTGGAAATGAGATGTTTGAGGGCAATATGTGGTGTGAGGTGGTTTGATCGAGTAAGTAATGTAAGGGTAAGAGAGATGTGTGGAAATAAGAAGAGTGTGGTTGAGAGAGCAGAAGAGGGTGTTTTGAAATGGTTTGGTCACATGGAGAGAATGAGTGAGGAAAGATTGACCAAGAGGATATATGTGTCAGAGGTGGAGGGAACGAGGAGAAGTGGGAGACCAAATTGGAGGTGGAAAGATGGAGTTAAAAAGATTTTGAGTGATCGGGGCCTGAACATGCAGGAGGGTGAAAGGCGTGTAAGGAATAGAGTGAATTGGAACGATGTGGTATACCGGGGTCGACGTGCTGTCAATGGATTGAACCAGGGCATGTGAAGCGTCTGGGGTAAACCATGGAAAGTTGTGTGGGGCCTGGATGTGGAAAGGGAGCTGTGGTTTCGGTGCATTATTACATGACAGCTAGAGACTGAGTGTGAACGAATGGGGCCTTTGGTGTCTTTTCCTAGCGCTACCTCGCACACATGAGGGGGAGGGGGTAGTTATTCCATGTGTGGCGAGGTGGCGATGGGAACAAATAAAGGCAGAAAGTATGAATTATGTACATGTGTATATATCTGTGTGTGTATATATGTGTACATTGAGATGTATAGGTATGTATATTTGCGTGTGTGGACGTATATGTATATACATGTGTATGTGGGCGGGTTGGGCCATTCTTTCGTCTGTTTCCTTGCGCTACCTCGCTAACGCGGGAGACAGCGAGAAAGCAAAATAAATAAATAAATAATATATATATATATATATATATATATATATATATATATATATATATATATATATGCGTGATCTAGTGCCAACTGATAACTACGAAGAAGAATGAAACACGATAAATCCAGAGAGTCATTTCGTGTAAGTTACATCTTCAGGGGAGATTAATGTGTCTCCCCTGAGGATGTAATGTACGAGTGCCCTCGGGACTCATCGTGGTTTTATTCTTCCTCGTGGTTATACATATATATATGAGGGAGAGAGAGAGAGAGAGAGAGAGAGAGAGAGAGAGAGAGAGAGAGAGAGAGAGAGAGAGAGAGAGAGAGAGAGAGAGAGACAGACAGACAGAGACTGACAGACAGGCACCCCTCCATATTTCACCATGTCACACAGAGGTTAGCAAAATCGAGTAGAAAGCTCTCTCTCTCTCTCTCTCTCTCTCTCTCTCTCTCTCTCTCTCTCTCTCTCTCTCTCTCTCTCTCTCTCTCTCTCATGCGTGTGTGTGTGTGTGTGTGTGTGTGTGTACATCCCTCCCTCCTCCAGGTGATTCCCTGTGAGAACTTTGGTCAATTGTTCTTAATACTGGAGGAAGCCCGAGTGTCCCAGCCATCCCACATGTCACTGTTTGCTGTACCATATCCTCAGTCAACAGACTCTCGAACGCAGACTTGAACGTCCTGGGACACTCCCTCTCGAACGCAGACTTGAACGTCCTGGGACACTCCCTCTCGAACGCAGACTTGAACGTCCTGGGACACTGCCTCTCGAACTTAGACGTGAACGCCCTGGGACACTGTCGAACTCCCTCCACGAACCTTCTCATCCAATGCTACGCCTCTAACGCGTTTAATTCTCGTCTGGATCACAAGAAAGGGGAAAAAATCTATACCACACGTGTTATGATCACAGGTGTCTTAGTCACACGCGTTGGTGACGGCCGTCGCGGTGGCAGGTGCTTGTGGCACGTGTCACGGTGACAGGTGAAGGGGAGGGGAGGAGATGAGGTGGGGGGGACAAGTGTCATAGTGACATGTGGGAAGGGGGGGGTGATAACAGGTATGAGGGTGAGGGTTCATCGTGATGACAGGTGGAGAGAGGGAGCAGGCGTAACCCACCACAGCAGAAGTAACATGTGCACGAGATTCCCTCACTCCAGCAGACTCATGTCTGCAGTAAGGGACGAGGAGGATTCCTCGGGTCAAGCACAGCAGAGCGGCGTCATTAATGACTCTCTTGCATGGCAACTCAAAACCCTGAGGTTAACGACCGATGACCCGGCTGGATCTAGCAGCGAGAAGGGGTCATGCTCTTGGGGGGTCATCAACGCATGCCGGTAAGTGTCGGTTGTCTTCTGTCCTGAGGCATGTAATCATACTAACTGTGTCGAGTCGGATTTGCGAGGATGCGATCCAATGCTGCACGCCCCAGGTCATGTCGAGGAGGCTAATTACCTTAATCAATTGGTCGCAGAGCAGGTGAACAGCCTGAGCTTGTACCATGGCGTAGGCGGGGCTACGATACCTCTGCATATACTGAAACAGGATCGGAATAATGGGTTGACGTCTCTCTACGAGCTACTTAATAAGGGATCAAACTCCACGGCTTCAGTCTACCGTCGCAGCTGTCCAGACAGACTGTGTCAACAGCGTTCTTACGCATCGATCGAATTTCTCCGAGACGACGGCCATCAAGTGTTTTACATACGAGTAACGATAACTTAGTATCTAGAACAGCCTTAGAGCCTCACTGTATATACCATGCACTTCGGGCTCGAGTGTCATGTGTCGACAAACGATAGTGATCCTCCTGGAGCCTCACCGATCAACAAGAGACGCTGATCCTCCTGTCGCCTCACCGCTCAAGTACGAGGTTAGGGTGAGGGTGGATGACGCTGAGGAGCGCCGTGTTCTGGGTGGGTTTTCAGCCAACCTGAGAAGCAGAGACAGATGGCAAGAGACGTCCGGCAATGTGCGAGTCAAGAGTCATCCCGGCAGATGAGGTAACTCCAGCGAGATCAGAAATATTGGACATTTCTGATCGCATGAAACAAAGCCCGAAAAAGCCCGTTTGTCAACTGGCACAACAGACGGGTGTCTCAGCACACGTCCAATGCTTAAGAAGCAGTTGCATCTGCGTCCCTCCAAGATACACAAACACATCGGTAGGTGCACAGTGACTTCTGGCTCACCCTGTACATGTATTTTATGCATATGTATTTTCGCTGAGGTCAGTGAGGGAATGAATGCCCTGATGAACGTCATGCAAAGTACCTTCATTCACAAATGTCATGGCCAGATGATGCTGGCAATGAAACCTGCTCGAGAATTTCATTACAATCGCTGCTGTAAAGTGCCTTAACTCGCCTGATGCAATATTACACAGGCATATTACCATCTGCTCTTGTCAGTGTGTCGGATCAAACTGGCTCTGTAAATTGCCTGAGGTTTCTGAAATGCTCAGTGACAGAACCGTCAAAAGGTTGCGAGATTGATTGACGAGACAGACCAATTAGCCCTCGGGGAGCTGGTGTGTGTGTGTGTGCGTGTGTGTGTGTGTGTGTGTGTGTGTGTAGCAATTACTGCAAAGACCTGATTGGACAGTACAGGGATGGGGGCTTCAAACTCAGAATTCAAGTCTTTTTCTGCCTTATTTCTTATTTCTTTTTATGTTGGCTGAGACAGCATGGGCAACTGAGGCCCTAATCATGGCCAGCTCATTAACTCTCTCTCTCTCTCTCTCTCTCTCTCTCTCTCTCTCTCTCTCTCTCTCTAGTTAGGTACCCATTTTATCGACGAATTCCTAAGGATGGATGAACAGCTAGGTTATCTGTGGACCGACGGCCAGAACCTATGCGCTCGACCCTAGGCGGCCCGTGAATGCGTCACAGTCAGGAACGCTAACCATTACACCACGGGGGTTCATATATTGTCCTCCAGTGTTCACTCACACAGCTTATCTTCAAGGGTCGACGTGTTGTCAATAGACTGAGCCAGGGCATGTGAAACGTCCTGGGTAAACCATGGATAGGTCTGTGGGGCCTGGATGTGGATAGGGAGCTGTGGTTTCGGTGCATTACACAAGACAGATAGAGACTGAGCGTGAGGGGAAAGTGGCCTTTTTTCGTCCGTTTCATGTCATGAGCTTCACTGATCTCAGCTGACATTTACCAAATACGGATTTTCGACACAGTCAGTTTTATCCAAACAATCTGACATTCGTAATCGTCTCTATCACCCCTTCTTTCCCCTTTCCCTTCCCTTATTCCTTCCCTCCTTTTTTTCCAAGGACCAGGAAGGTGCTTTCTCTTTACTAGAGATGATGCAAGAGAGATCCAATGGACGAGTATGACGTATAGTGTGTTCACATTGACTTAATTAAATGACAATTACTAGCTACGTCACCTGCTCAAGAATTCAATTCAATACATTGCCGAGTGCAGCTTCACCCGCCTGATGTGCAATATTGCAATCCACGTTCCGGCTCTCCCGCGTTAACGCAACGTATGAAACTGGAAACCGTCTTTGGCCAAAAGGTTCTGCTATTACTGTGTGACAAGCTCGTCAACAGAGCAGGAGAAGTGGCACGCGAGGAACAGCACGCAACAGGACTTCGGGGAACCAGGAGGTATAATGACCTATTTGTAACTACCAGTTTGTGCTACATGAGAGGGAGTTGGGGGGGGGGGGATGGAGGGACTGTTCTACACTCGAGGTGTGGCCCCCACCCATCTCCATCCCCCCCATGTCATAACCCATTCTCTATCATAAGACTTTCACATTTCCGTCCGACGTCCGCATTAACCATGCCTTCACTGGTGTTGTCTCCTTCCTCCCTCACACTCGTCAGGCTCGCCTCCGTGTTCACCGTGGCAGAAAAGCGGTGCTCCCGACGCGTGATAACCTCATGTGTCCAAGTGACTACTGACTCTTGCGACAATTTCCCATAAGAAATAAATAATGTTAATTAATCAATTCGCCTTAATTACTTCGCCTAATGGCGTGTAGGTTGAATGATGAGCGACGCATCTAACCCGGGATAAAAACTGCTGGCTAGTTCACGCTCGGGTTAGTTTATGGTACAATCATTTGGTGTAATATTGTCCCAGGCCATACGATAGCATGGGAGTAAGTCTACCCTCACTCCCACGGGTGCTGGGAGGCCTTGCCCTCGGCTTGCCTGCAGCAGCTGTGGGAGGCGCTACGGGCTGCCAGATCTGTAAAACTGTAAACAATGCATGATTGTATACCAACCTGATACCAACCCCAGCTGTGTGGGGACAAGATCAATGATAGAGAGAGAGAGAGAGAGAGAGAGAGAGAGAGAGAGAGAGAGAGAGAGAGAGAGAGAATGTGAAGGGGGTCTGGCTACAGATGGATAGGATCCATGAGGCTCAGAGTGGAGAGTGTCCTTGGAAAAAAAAAAAAAAAAAAAAATAATAATAATCTAGGAATAGATAATACCTTAGGATTATCTATTCGATCTATTGACTTTGCATCTACCTCTCCCAGCCTGACTAGCCAGTGTCTGGATAGATCTAACCTAACCTAGACAGTAGAGAAAATGGGGCTCAGAATAACGTAACTTGTAGTAATCAGCTTAACACATGGGTCGACAGATCGTGGTCGCCAAGAGGTTTTTGAGAAGTTATTACCAGTCTGGTGCAACGTCTCCCACTGTATATGATAGCTGCCTCTCGCTCACAGTCTCCCACTGTGTATGATAGCTGCCTCTCGCTCACAGTCTCCCACTGTATATGATAGCTGCCTCTCGCTCACAGTCTCCCACTGTATATGATAGCTGCCTCTCGCTCACAGTCTCCCACTGTATATGATAGCTGCCTCTCGCTCACAGTCTCCCACTGTATATGATAGCTGCCTCTCGCTCACAGTCTCCCACTGTGTATGACAGCTGCCTCTCGCTCACAGTCTCCCACTGTATATGATAGCTGCCTCTCGCTCACAGTTTCCCACTGTATATGATAGCTGCCTCTCGCTTACAGTCTCCCACTGTATATGATAGCTGCCTCTCGCTCACAGTCTCCCACTGTGTATGACAGCTGCCTCTCGCTCACAGTCTCCCACTGTATATGATAGCTGCCTCTCGCTCACAGTCTCCCACTGTATATGATAGCTGCCTCTCGCTCACAGTCTCCCACTGTATATGATAGCTGCCTCTCGCTCACAGTCTCCCACTGTGTATGACAGCTGCCTCTCGCTCACAGTCTCCCACTGTATATGATAGCTGCCTCTCGCTCACAGTCTCCCACTGTATATGATAGCTGCCTCTCGCTCACAGTCTCCCACTGTATATGATAGCTGCCTCTCGCTCACAGTCTCCCACTGTGTATGACAGCTGCCTCTCGCTCACAGTCTCCCACTGTATATGATAGCTGCCTCTCGCTCACAGTCTCCCACTGTATATGATAGCTGCCTCTCGCTCACAGTCTCCCACTGTATATGACAGCTGCCTCTTGCCCACAGTCTCCCACTGTATATGACAGCTGCCTCTTGCCCACAGTCTCCCACTGTATATGACAGCTGCCTCTCGCTCACAGTCTCCCACGGTATATGATAGCTGCCTCTCGCTCACAGTCTCCCACTGTATATGACAGCTGCCTCTTGCCCACAGTCTCCCACTGTATATGATAGCCCCTTCTCGCTCATCGCCTCCCACTGTATATGACAGCTCGCCCAGCCTAACCCACTGACGGGGGTCACTGAGGAACACCTGTGCACAACACTTTCACTACAGGTGTTGGCTGGGACGCAGGTGGAGCAGGGGGAGTAATTGAAGCCGCGCCTGCGAGAACGAACGGGAGACGAAGAGGGGAAGGGAAAGTAGACGTAGTGGAAGGGAAATGGGAAGATAGATGTGTGTGTGTGTGTGTGTGTGTGTGTGTGTGTGTGTGTGTGTGTGTGTGTGTGTGTGTGTGTGTGTGTGAGAGAGAGAGAGAGAGAGAGAGAGAGAGAGAGAGAGAGAGAGAGAGAGAGAGAGAGAGAGAGAGAGAGAGAGAGAGAGAGAGAGAGAGAGAGAGAGAGGTAATGCTACCGGACTCCGCCTGTTCGAGGTTACAGTCTCGCGTCAAAGTGTTTATCAGTCTAAAGGAATCCACGTTTCCCTGCTCCTGGAAATAGCGCAGCCTTGGGGCTGCCAGGAGCCTTTAGAAAGAGGTCCTGGGTAACACCAAGACTCTTCCATAGAAACTTCTTTTGGGGCGACTATAGAAAAAAAAGGAAAAAACTTGGAAATATTTTGAGAATTTTATTCTCAGTTTCAGCCTAAACTGTGGGAAAAAAAACTACCATATGAAGAATCAATATCGGTGGGTGAGTCATACAAACATCACTTAACCATTAAATAAACACAGCTTAGCCTTTTATAAAGTTACTAAAACACACAGTATATAAGTCTATAATGAATTAATATTCGTTAAAATCACATGATGATAAAATCATATTGAAGTACAATGTACATGAACGAACAGGTTCTAATATCAAAATACCAAAAGAAGAGGAAATGTACAATAAGTTGCTCCCTTCTCAAAACATCCAAGTTCACGTGCACTAGCGTCAGTACCGGAGGCTTAGCTCTTTCCTGCCCCCGTGGACAGAGAGTCTGCTCTTTCGCATCATTGGCGTCCCTGCATAAGGAGTTGGAGCGACCCGTCTTCCTCATATCAGGTGACCCACCTCGGGCATGCTCATCATGTCCCCGAGATACGATGCAAGGGAGACCCCTCTCACTGGGCTGCTTCGTTAGACATGAATGACTCTTGTGTTCGAAGATATGAATCTTGAGTCGCTTCGTCGTCTTGCCAATATACCGAGACTTACGTATCACGAATGCTTGTATACGACTGGCGTCTGTGGGCGTCAGATGGCGGGAACAGCCAAACGCGTCCCTCGGTCCGAAGCCCTGCTGGCAGAGACACACACACGCACAGACAGCTTACAAGAACAGCGACCACGATAATACCTGTAGAACAGAGATAAGGTAGCAACACCTCGACCAAGAGATGGTTTCAGTGATGATAGCGAAAGGATGAACGAGTCGTAAGGCTTCTGTTTCCACGCTGGGTGACAAACAGGTGGAGGACGGCCTATCCCAGAGACGAGAGCTGTACTCCACACTAAGGCAAATATAGATAAGCCTTATCGATATGGAACACCCGCTCACTTGAAAATAAAAATTGCAGCATCTATACAGCAATCCAAGATTCTGGGAAGCAGGTTGTGTTATTGATGCTGTGCGATCTCCAGGAAACAGTGGAGGAGATAATATACCCAGCAAGTTAATGTTATGACAGGGACGAAGTGTGGTGTTCCGATACTGAACAGAGGGGAAGACATAACAAGAAACCGGGTGAGGAAGTGAACAACTAATATTAGGAAATGGAATGACTTTAGAGTGCCTATAGGGGGTGAGGAATGGGATGCTCTGGTGTGGAAAGTGATGGAGGAGGGGAAAGAGGTGACATGTGACAAGTAGACAGCCTACCCATGCTCAATCAACTACGACGAGAGACTGTCGTACGACTGGGAGAAAGAGTCGGAGGAAGACACAGCGAGAGAATGAGAGACTGAGACATCTCCCCTCCCTCAGTCAACACTACCCAAGGAAAGTCTCTCAAAGGGGCAGGAGAAAAGCGAGCTTCCTGCACCTTTCACTCTCGACTGATTCATCACCTCATAAAAGACACTCTGGGAAGGAATTCCCCTCACTCGTTCCAGGCGTCCACTGGAAACGTGTCGCCTTTACTCTTACATCTCTGGACAGCTCCTGCTCGCAGACACGCCCTCCAGCAGACGTTAACTGCCCATAGATCTTTTTGTTTTTCTACCCCACAACCTCTACTTTAAACACCATCTTCTTAATGACTCCAGGTCCCGAGGGAACTCAGGAAGGACGCCACAACTGGGACTATAATGGGAAGACCTGAAGCCCATAACCTGCATAAGGGTTGTGGCAGCGAGCAAAACAGCAGCAGCAACAACAACAGAGGCAGCTGTGGCAACAGCAGCAGCAACAACAACAGAGGCAGCTGTGGCAACAGCAGCAGCAACAACAACAGAGGCAGCTGTGGCAACAGCAGCAGCAACATTCGTGCAGCAGACTCCCTCAGAACCACCGGAGTCACGTCAGTGTCAGGTGATCAGCAGAACCACTTGAGGTTCTGCACAGCATCCGGAGCCTTACGTCAGTGACCCTTATCAGGTGGCGAAGTAGGTCATGCTAGGTCAGTGGTTGTTATGATCTGCCTTGTTAATGGTGCATGAAAAAATCCCCCCCCCCCCCTTGATGAAATTCCCTGAAACGTGTAGGCGAACTAGGCCATGTTTCGTTACAAGGGTCGTGTGAAGAACACTTAAGCTAACGAGCAGGGTTTACTAGCTAACAAGCAAGGTTATTAGCCCGTAAGCAGCACTAATTGGGTCTAAGTTGTCCTTACTGCACGACAGATGAACCATACACTGAATAATTTATTTTCAGTTTTCTTAATCTCTTGATTCACGACCAGAATAACCCTTTTGGCATCTGTGAACAATTAAATGTACAAGTCATTAATGATCTCGGTATTTACTGGTTACCTCGCTAGTTCTGTGAACAGTGGTGGTGAGGAGACACTGTCTCTGTGTGACTGAGGGACCAGTAGACCCCGTCTCCAGATATGGAAGCCAGTGGACCCCGTCTCCAGACATGGAGGCCAGTAGACCCCGTCTCCAGACATGGAGGCCAGTGGACCCCGTCTCCAGACATGGAGGCCAGTAGACTCCGTCTCCAGACATGGAGGCCAGTAGACCCCGTCTCCAGACATGGAGGCCAGTAGACCCCGTCTCCAGACATGGAAGCCAGTGGACCCCGTCTCCAGACATGGAGGCCAGTAGACCCCGTCTCCAGACATGGAGGCCAGTGGACCCCGTCTCCACACATGGAGGCCAGTGGACCCCGTCTCCAGACACGGAGGCCAGTAGACCCCGTCTCCAGACATGGAAGCCAGTGGACCCCGTCCCCAGACATGGAGGCCAGTGGACCCCGTCTCCAGACATGGAGGCCAGTGGACCCCGTCTCCAGACATGGAGGCCAGTAGACCCCGTCTCCAGACATGGAGGCCAGTGGACCCCGTCTCCAGACATGGAGGCCAGTAGACCCCGTCTCCAGACATGGAGGCCAGTCGACTCCCCTTTTGCAGGCTTGGAAATAAAAAATATGAACTGTGAGCCTGAGATTCCCCCTATCTGTATTCAGGTGTCCTGTATACAGTGGTGGCAGGTATACAGCAGTGCCGTGCATGCAGTGGTCATTCTGTATACAGTAGTGTCCTGTATACACCGGTGACATGTATACACTGGTGTCTTGTATACAAGTGTAACACCGGTGACACGTATACACTGGTGTCTTGTATACAGTTCTCCTGTATACACTGGTGTTTTGTATACAGTATCCTGTATACACTGGTATTTTGCATACATTAGTGTCCTGTATACACTAATGTGTTGCATACAGTGTCCAGTACACATCAGTGTCCTGTATACAGTGACGTCCTGTGTATCAGACAAGGTAATCTTCCACACCATTCCCGTAAGGTCACTGTTATCTTGTTAGCATGACGAGAGATCACCATCAAGGCCATTGTAATCTCTAAGTCACTAAGTAATCACCACTCTCGACTGTTACCTGCAAGTTATCTCTCTTATATAATACTGTTCGTCTATATTCTTGGCACCGCCTGATCTTCAGCCAAGCGCGTGTTCGCATGTCTCAGAGCATCAACACTTCAGAAGGGCATTGTAAGTCCCCCCCGACACTCTAAACCAGATGTACACTCTCGCAGTACACCTGATAATACACTCGACCCGTTCGAGTGTTGACATCCTCAAGGTAAACCCTGCTGTACACTGTCACTGTACACCTCAGCATACAGCAAGATCACCCTTTGTCGTAAGTGTAGATTGAGTTTTAGGTGTAGTAAGCGACACTCGCCATGGAGCACTGGTCCTCCACAATGACCAATGCACAGCATTTAATGCATGGCTCTGATTAGATTGTTCATCATGCACGACCATCTGGCATGCGCAAATATAAACCTAAACAACAATGACAGATTAAAGTTCGTGCCTGTAATGTGTTTCCTGACGTATCAGTCTGGTCACGACATATGGAGGTTTTTCTTTCAATATCATAAAGCGAGGTCGTTATCCAGGAGGGTAAAAGTGGGTGTATGTTTGAAGGTGGAGGAATCCAAACAATATTATTTGGATGCGAGTCAAGGGTTATACACGGGGAAAGGCAAAGAAAGGTGGATGTGTTGGAAATTAAATGTTTGAGGACAACATGTGAAGTGACGTGGTGGGATTGAGGAAGCAATAAAAGGGAAACAGAGAGATGCGTGGGAACCAAAAAGAGTTTTGGCTGAGAGAACAGAAGAGGGTGTGCTGAAACGCTTTGGACATATGGAGAGAATCAGTGAGGAAAGATTGACAAAGAGGATATATGTGTCAGAAGTGGTGGGGACAGGAGAAGTGAGAGACCAAACTGGAAATGGAAGGATGGACTGAAAAAGATTTTGAGCGATCGGGGTCTTAAAAGGCAGGAGGGTGAAAGGAGGGCATGGGTTAGAGTGAACTGGAACGATGTGGTATACCGGGGTCGACGTGCTGTCAATGGACCGAATCAAGGCATGTGAAACATCCGGGGTAAACCATGGAAATCTCTGTGGGGTCTGGTTGCGGAAAGAGGGAGCTGTGGTTTCGGTGCATCACACACGACAGACGATGAATGTAAGCAAATCAGATCTTTCTCCATCCATTCCTGGCGGCACCTCGCTAACACAAAAAACGGCGATCAGGTATATGTAAAAGAACATACAATAAAACATAATATAATCTTATAAAATGTAACAACACTCAATTGCCCTTCTACCCTCTGCACACACAGACGAGCACACAATTTCCCAACACTTTACGACCCGTGGTGTCGATCGTGGCCCCGAGTGTTGTGGATACCTCATATGGATAGAGCAACCTCCTAGGCCGGAGTGTAGGTACTATCCCGGAACTAAAGACGATTACAGCAATACCGTGTCTAGTATATTATTCTAAACTGCTGAATATTCAAGGTAAATTCTAAGAATAAAGAGAGAGAGAGAGAGAGAGAGAGAGAGAGAGAGAGAGAGAGAGAGAGAGAGAGAGAGAGAGAGAGAGAGAGAGAGGTTGTCTATGGACCCAGACTATGAATAATGGAATTTGCACCTGACACCAAAGGGCTGCGACGTAATCTTGTAAAGACGATGTTAATTGATTAATTGAACGACCCGTGAGGGCCTGAAAAACCTGACGACACAGACATTTAATATGGTTCGTCACAAACGTTCACTGATCATAGAAACTTCTTTCTACAGGAGTAACTGCGATGGCGTGTGTTCACTGATAGAGAAACGTAAAATTTTGTCGAGGAAATCTTTTGTAAATTAGTATTTCTCTGTTGCAAGTTCGGGATTCCTTGTCGTCTATAGATGTCATATCTTGGTCGGTCGGGATTCCTTGTCGTCTATAGATATCAAATCTTGGTCGGTCGGGATTCCTTGTTGTCTATATATATCATATCTTGGTCGGTCGGGATTCCTTGTCGTCTATAGATATCATATCTTGGTCGGTCGGGATTCCTTGTCGTCTATAGATATCATATCTTGGTCGGTCGGGATTCCTTGTCGTCTATAGATATCATATCTTGGTCGGTCGGGATTCCTTGTCGTCTATAGATATCATATCTTGGTCGGTCGGGATTCCTTGTCGTCTATAGATATCATATCTTGATCGGTCGGGATTCCTTGTCGTCTACAGATATCATATCTTGGTCGGTCGGGATTCCTTGTCGTCTATAGATATCATATCTTGATCGGTCGGGATTCCTTGTCGTCTATAGATATATCTTGGTCGGTTGGGATTCCTTGTCGTCTATAGATATATCTTGGTCGGTCGGGATTCCTTGTCGTCTATAGATATCATATCTTGGTCGGTCGGGATTCCTTGTCGTCTATAGATATCATATCTTGGTCGGTCAGCAGATCTGTGCTGCTGGACTCTTCCTGACCATGGGAGAGGCGGGTGGTTTTCTCCACAGCATATGAGGGGCTTCTTGGCCTGGCAATCCCAGAATTGTTCTCTGTGTCACGAGCAGGGAGGCCAACACCCCACTAAAGCGACTGGTCATCATGCACCACAAACAAGCCGACACACGATGTAAGCCGACACGCTAGATCTCTCACATAGAGATGTAAGCCGACACGGCAGATCTCTCACAATACACCAACAGATGTGAGATATGTTGACGGGTTTTCATATGAGAGTCGCGCCAACGTTTTAGACGATACAAAAGCTCCTTCGGGGGAGAGAGAGATGTGTGGCCAGGTAAAGAAAATGAGGCGTTTGAGGCGCAAGAAGAGGCTATCTCCGTCTCAGAGATGACCAAAAAGGATAACTTTCTATCATAGGTCCTTACAGGGATGAAGGAAACACGAGGCCGCGGATGAAGATGGCACACGGGGTCATGCCCGCTTGTGTCCCGTGTTAAGATCGAGTCCACCCAAAAGGTTTTTCAGCAACAGGAATTCATTGTACCGCTTTGGATGAAGGTTATATATATACGATGTACAGTCAAAACGCAGGAGAGTTCCGTCTGTACAAAAGTACTGAAGCAATGTTCATGCTTTGCATGAACTTTGCAAAACTATATATATATATATATATATATATATATATATATATATATATATATATATATATATATATATTTTTTTTTTTTTCTTTTTTCTTTTAAACTATTCGCCATTTCCCGCGTTAGCGAGGTAGCATTAAGAACAGAGGACTGGGCCTTTGAGGGAATACCCTCACCTGGCCCAATTCTCTGTTCCTTCTTTTGGAAAATTAAAAAAAAAAAAAAAAACGAGAGGGGAGGATTTCCAGCCCTTCGCTCCCTCCCCTTTTAGTCGCCTTCTACGACACGCAGGGAATACGTGGGAAGTATTCTTAATCCCCTATCCCCAGGGATATATATATATACCAATCACTTTCCTCTCTTCCTACACGTACACATGCCTTACATCCTCGATAAAAACTTTTCACTGCTTCTAACAACTTGCCTCCCACACCATATATTCTTAATACCTTCCACAGAGCATCTCTATCAACTATCATATGCCTTCTCCAGATCCATAAATGCTACATACAAATCCATTTGCTTTTCTAAGTATTTCTCACATACATTCTTCAAAGCAAACACCTGATCCACACATCCTCTACCACTTCTGAAACCACACTGCTCTTCCCCAATCTGATGCTCTGTACATGCCTTCACCCTCTCAATCAATACCCTCCCATATAATTTACCAGGAATACTAAACAAACTTATACCTCTGTAATTTGAGCACACACTCTTATCACCTTTGCCTTTGTACAATGGCACCTCACCATGAGTCATACATACATTAAATAACCTTACCAACCAGTCAACAATACAGTCACCCCCTTTTTTAATAAATTCCACTGCAATACCAGTGAATGTAGGTTTGCGGCAGGGGTGTGTGATGTCTCCATGGTTGTTTAATTTGTTTATGGATGGGGTTGTTAGGGAGGTGAATGCAAGAGTTTTGGAAAGAGGGGCAAGTATGAAGTCTGTTGGGGATGAGAGAGCTTGGGAAGTGAGTCAGTTGTTGTTCGCTGATGATACAGCGCTGGTGGCTGATTCATGTGAGAAACTGCAGAAGCTGGTGACTGAGTTTGGTAAAGTGTGTGAAAGAAGAAAGTTAAGAGTAAATGTGAATAAGAGCAAGGTTATTAGGTACAGTAGGGTTGAGGGTCAAGTCAATTGGGAGGTGAGTTTGAATGGAGAAAAACTGGAGGAAGTGAAGTGTTTTAGATATCTGGGAGTGGATCTGGCAGCGGATGGAACCATGGAAGCGGAAGTGGATCATAGGGTGGGGGAGGGGGCGAAAATTCTGGGAGCCATGAAGAATGTGTGGAAGTCGAGAACATTATCTCGGAAAGCAAAAATGGGTATGTTTGAAGGAATAGTGGTTCCAACAATGTTGTATGGTTGCGAGGCGTGGGCTATGGATAGAGTTGTGCGCAGGAGGATGGATGTGCTGGAAATGAGATGTTTGAGGACAATGTGTGGTGTGAGGTGGTTTGATCGAGTAAGTAACGTAAGGGTAAGAGAGATGTGTGGAAATAAAAAGAGCGTGGTTGAGAGAGCAGAAGAGGGTGTTTTGAAATGGTTTGGGCACATGGAGAGAATGAGTGAGGAAAGATAGACCAAGAGGATATATGTGTCGGAGGTGGAGGGAACGAGGAGAAGAGGGAGACCAAATTGGAGGTGGAAAGATGGAGTGAAAAAGATTTTGTGTGATCGGGGCCTGAACATGCAGGAGGGTGAAAGGAGGGCAAGGAATAGAGTGAATTGGATCGATGTGGTATACCGGGGTTGACGTGCTGTCAGTGGATTGAATCAGGGCATGTGAGGCGTCTGGGGTAAACCATGGAAAGCTGTGTAGGTATGTATATTTGCGTGTGTGGACGTATGTATATACATGTGTATGGGGGTGGGTTGGGCCATTTCTTTCGTCTGTTTCCTTGCGCTACCTCGCAAACGCGGGAGACAGCGACAAAGCAAAAAAAAAAAATATATATTTATATATATATATATATATATATATATATATATATATTCACCCATGTAATGTACACATGATATCTGATGTCCAGTATTTACCTCTACATTCCCAGGCTTATTCTCTAAATAAAAGAAAAATCCCTAAACAGATTCATGTGTTTACCATGACACAGATTCTGAGGCTTAGAATTTAACATCTAAAAATGAAAACCTTAAATTACGAGGAAAATCTGCGTCATCTCTCTATATACAGACTAATAGGCTTTCTTGCTTTTATCTTATGGAATATAGATTAACTCATCGAAAACGGGAAATAAAGGAATCAGCTATATGCGTTTTTATGAGGCGATAGAGTTACAAAGTTTCGAAAACTATTTCACAGTTATAAATCCAGGATTGGTAGTGTGTGTTTGTATATCAAAGGGATCACGTAAATTGCAAACGATCCATCGTTTCGGTGGTGTTAATCAAGGTTTGCCAGGTGATGGTAGGCAGTTTTTTCTAACTTCTCATCACACACAGAGAAAGAACTCCCTCCTCACACTGACACCACGAAACAACATGAATCACTGAATTGCTTCCTCTAGACGTTAAGGATAAGAATCGATGAAATGCCAGGTTTTAGGACGTCATTCCAGGAATCCAGCCTTTGACTCGCTCCTCCGTGGCTTCTGTAGATCTCTGCATGTGTCCTGAACCAGAGAGAGGACGAAATATAAGCCACTGATCGTGTCCGTCTGTTTCTGGTGATATTTTTTCCAGGTGATGCAGCAGGTTGGTGGACGTGGAACCCCTTCCCTACACCTGGTTCAGAGTAAATGTCATTCTTCCACACGTCTGGTGACCTCCTGCACATTCTATATCTTCTGGAGCACCTGTCAACGCCCTGTCTTGTTTACAGCAATATTCCTTTACTAGCTTCGTCTGGAACAGTTTCGAGAGTTCCTCAATCATCGACAACTTTTAGCACTTGTCCTCTGTCCCTATATCACCGCGTTCCAGCCAGCCAACCTTCTGTTTGTTCCAGCCAACCTTCTCTGAGGCTACGTCTTCGCACCGCGTTCCAGTCAGCCTTTTCTTTTGCCATGCTTCTGCCCCGTGTTCCAGCCAGCCTTCTCCGATCCCATGTCCCTGTGCAGTGTTCCAGCCAGTCTTCTCTGAATCCATTCTTGTGTGCCGTGTTCCAGCTAGCCTTCTCTAATATCTGTGCCTCTACACCATGTTCCAGCTAGCCTGTGCACCACGTCCTACTTAGCGTCCTCTTGTGCCTGGCCTTTTCGTAGTGTTCCAGGTTAATGTCACGCCTCTGAGCCGTTTTTAGATTAGGCTTCTTTGATGCTCGGCCCCCTGGACCTCGTTCCAGCCAGCCAGCCAGCTCTTCATAACTCATACACTTAACTACCTTAAGTCCACATACCCAACATCCTTTTCACACTTTAAAACTAACGATTAACTATGTTAATATCTATCCCGTGCCTCAGAGTTAACTGAGAATAATCTACGCTGATACTTACCCTATGCCTCAGAATTTTGCTCACTAATACCTACTGTCTCTTTTAAGTCTCCACTGCCCAAAATTGATCTACTTCACTGCCTAAAATCTTGCTGGTCTTCACCTCCTAAAGTTTTGCTCGCATCAGCTCCCCAGAAATCTGGCTCATCCCATCGCCTCAAAGTCTTACTCGCCTTCGCTGGGTCAGTATCTCGCTCCGGAAAGCTTCCCATTTATCCACACTTGTCGAGACAGTAATGACCTCCTCTACATCCGTCCAGATAGCAGTGCACTGTTCTACTTCCGTCCGGGGAGTAGAACACCCCACTCCACCCCTGCAGATAACAGTCCACACCTCTGAGTGATAGCAGTACGCACCTTCCGTCCTCTCCAGACATGACTAGTACATTTGCTTCCACCATTCTGGTGAGTTTTCCAAGCGAGGTGCAGTCACGTCCCACTGCAACGTCTGTGTTTATCCTAAGTCATGACGAGTGTCACTGAACTACCAGTGTTAAACGAGAACAAAACAAGAAGAATCACCACATTTTAACTTCCATCTTTGACCCAAGTCTGATGACAACATGCTGGCGTTAAGAATCACTTTGCTGTGCTCTATTTCAAGATCTTTCTTTTTCCAGTCTTTCCCTGAAGACTCCTACACTCCACAGCCGTGTCGTGAGTACTGCCCTTAAGACTTGCCCAGGAATCTGAGGCTCCATCTGTTCCAGTTAACTTCAGACCACTCCCGTCATGTGGATCTTCTTCAGATAACTATCGAAAACTGCTTCCCTTGTGACGCGGTTCCTGCTGGATATTCTCACCCCAGTGTGTCAGGATTGTACAGTATACTACACTGTTGTATACACTGGGTGTCGTAGCGAGTGTAGAAGGCAGAAGGCTACATTGGGTAGACGGGTGTAGAGAGAAGGCACCCAGGGAATTCCAGATCTGTGTGTGTGTGTGTGTGTGTGTGTGTGTGTGTGTGTGTGTGTGTGTGTGTGTGTGTGTGTGCTGAAGTGATGACTGGAACCATCTTACACCCTCCGTGTCAGCCGCCTCCAGGGAAGCACAACCCTCCTGAGTGAGAAGTGTTGAAGTGATGGCCGGAACCATCCCACACTTCCTCCGTGTCAGCATGGCTGACGCTCCTTTCTGCCTCGTTAAAACTAAACGAATTACATCGTTACATATGATATTCTTCCTAATAAACATAACAAAATCATCATCCACCATCATCCACTTTTTTATCTCTTGTTTTACGCACTTTTTCCTATCCCCTGTCTTATATTTCAACTAGTAGGCTATTCTTATTCTTCTCATCTCTTTGCTCCTTTTGCGCCCATCAAATCCACTCAGAATCTTGTCCTCGGGAGGCGTTCAACGCTGCCACACCGCTGGCTGAGGTAACTGTGTTGCCAGAGTACACGAGAGTTCTGCCTTTCCTCCAAGTTCCCGACCGCTAAACTTAGCACAAACTACCCCAACACCTGACGCCAGCAGCTGACCTACGCCTCGCTCACTCCTGCTGCCTCATCAGCAGCTACCCCACGCCTCACTCACTCCTGCTGCCTCATCAGCAGCTACCCCACGCCTCACTCCTGCTGCCTCATCAGCAGCTACCCCACGCCTCACTCACTCCTGCTGCCTCATCAGCAGCTACCCCACGCCTCACTCCCTCCTGCTCTCTCGAGAAATAAGATAAACACAACTGATTTCCCTGATGCAGGGGACACACAATCTTATACAGCAGTCAGTGTGAACGTAAGGGTCATGGAACAATTAAGAATAATAGTGGATGACCACCACTGGTTCTCATCACTCAGATTCCTCAAGACGTCTGTGACTAGAGGATGCTAAACAACCAACACAGGTCACTACACCCCTCACTCCCCTTCAATATACTAAGTGTACGTGTCTTATCGCCATTATCAGAAGTTATCCCCCGCCCGTGCGGGACCTCATCCCTCACGGTTTCCTTATATAGCCAGCGAGAGACGTGGCGCCCTCGATAATAATCACCGCTGGACTAAAACAAGAAATTAAGTCTTGGGTGAAAATATGGAATTTTGGAATAAAGAGGAAAAATCATCTCCCAAAATATATCAGTTTTTTCGTTTTTTTCTGCCATCATATCACTCGATTATACGAATGAGAGATGAATGTGGAGATTAATGTCTTCAATCATACGGATGAGAGATGAATGTGGAGATTAATGTCTTCAATCATACGGATGAGAGATGAATGTGGAGATTAATGTCCTCAATTATACGGATGAGAGATAAATGTGGAGATTAATATGCATCATATCATTCATTCAGGCACAGAGATTGCTCTGAGTATAGGGTAAATGTTCTGTCATCAACCTGCGCCTCTATGCAAAGGATTGTATCAGATTCCATTTAAATCTTATAACAACGTGTCACTGTGGTATTCTACACCAGTCTGTCTTCACAGCCTTGGACTCCATGCCCAGAGGAATGGAACTTGCTAAGGCCAACTTATTAAAGAAGACCCGACCATCAAGGAGCATTTGAAAAGTAATTGGAATTATCAAAGCTCTCAGGGAAATGAAACCTGGTTCGTTCAGATGGCTTCACGTTCGTTCAAAAGGCTTCAGCTTAACACACGTGTTTTCACTAAAAGCTTATTCCTGGCGCAAGCAATTATGAATATTCCTCTGAGGTGCGTCTGGAGAAATGTAGACATGCAGAGAACAGCGGTTACTGCCAGCACCAGACTTCAAACGCCAAGTGAACTCTCTGTTGTTCCATTCTAAATTACTCATGTCATTCAGGTATGAAACCATGATGAATTATTTACGTCCAGGATAAACGGGGCAATAATGATGATGCAAAGGAACCGATAATCTATTATTGGATATTACTTACCTATAATTTCACACATTTTCCTGAGATCTGATTCTTTTTAGGTTCTGCCTTTTGCTAATATATATATATATATATATATATATATATATATATATATATATATATATATATATTTTGCTTTGTCGCTGTCTCCCGCGTTTGCGAGGTAGCGCAAGGAAACAGACGAAAGAAATGGCCCAACCCACCCCCATACACATGTATATACATACGTCCACACACGCAAATATACATACCTACACAGCTTTCCATGGTTTACCCCAGACGCTTCACATGCCTTGATTCAGTCCACTGACAGCACGTCAACCGCGGTATACCACATCGCTCCAATTCACTCTATTCCTTGCCCTCCTTTCACCCTCCTGCATGTTCAGGCCCCGATCACACAAAATCTTTTTCACTCGATCTTTCCACCTCCAATTTGGTCTCCCTCTTCTCCTCGTTCCCTCCACCTCCGACACATATATCCTCTTGGTCAATCTTTCCTCACTCATTCTCTCCATGTGCCCAAACCATTTCAAAACACCCTCTTCTGCTCTCTCAACCACGCTCTTTTTATTTCCACACATCTCTCTTACCCTTACGTTACTTACTCGATCAAACCACCTCACACCACACATTGTCCTCAAACATCTCATTTCCAGCACATCCATCCTCCTGCGCACAACTCTATCCATAGCCCACGCCTCGCAACCATACAACATTGTTGGAACCACTATTCCTTCAAACATACCCATTTTTGCTTTCCGAGATAATGTTCTCGACTTCCACACATTCTTCAAGGCTCCCAGAATTTTCGCCCCCTCCCCCACCCTATGATCCACTTCCGCTTCCATGGTTCCATCCGCTGCCAGATCCACTCCCAGATATCTAAAACACTTCACTTCCTCCAGTTTTTCTCCATTCAAACTCACCTCCCAATTGACTTGACCCTCAACCCTACTGTACCTAATAACCTTGCTCTTATTCACATTTACTCTTAACTTTCTTCTTTCACACACTTTACCAAACTCAGTCACCAGCTTCTGCAGTTTCTCACATGAATCAGCCACCAGCGCTGTATCATCAGCGAACAGCAACTGACTCACTTCCCAAGCTCTCTCATCCCCAACAGACTTCATACTTGCCCCTCTTTCCAAAACTCTTCCATTCACCTCCCTAACAACCCCATCCATAAACAAATTAAACAACCATGGAGACATCACACACCCCTGCCGCAAACATACATTCATATAAAGGTGATAATAAGCCCTAATCGAGGTACTTTCGGATGAAAAGAAGATTAGAGTATGGGGAAAAGACAAGTGAGATTAATAAGATCCGATTCCAAAAGGTGGGAAGTTTACATGGACAGAGAAGGACAGAAGAGGAGAGAGAATTCTACGGCTCTGCTGTTGGATCCAGGAAAGGAGGAGGTATCATAACGGTCAATCCTCGTGTGGTCGGTCTCCACACACAAACTATGGGAGGCAGCTTCCAACTACGTGCTATGGATCCTAAGACTTAGAGGGTGGGACACGCACAGGTCTCTCACGACAGCAGTGGCCAAAATGATACCTGTCGAGCGGCTCACACAGCAGACGGTGAGGGATGGTTGAAGAGAGGTAAACTGCTTCGGGAATTGATGAAGCTGACGTTTCTGATTCCAATGTTGTGAAGAGAGAGATGAAGGATGAGCCAACCCCAGGGTGAAAATAGGGCCACAGTAAAAATGGAATAAACGCTCACGATATAGATAATTACAGTCGCTGTGGAAAACCCGCTCGCGTTTTGGGGAAGCAGATTTGTACCGTTCATCATTTAAGGTTTCCGGGATAGAGTGGAGGATGTGGTTAGGTCCACAATGTTAATGTCTGTGTTAGGTTAAATTGCAGTATCTTGCTGTTGATGCTTATGTTAGGTTGAACTGCAGTATCTTGATGTTAATGTTCATGTTAGGTTCCATTGCAGTATCTTAAAGTTTAACTGAGGAAAACGAATGCTATCTACAAACACAGGTTGGTAGCTATCGCGCTTTTCCACAACTGAGTTGAACTACGTTATTGCACTGGGCCGATGACAGAGGTAAATTGTTCAGTACGAGAGATGGAATGATTGTCGGGGCGATAAGACAGGTGAAGTGTGTCGAGGGGAATCCTCGGCGTTGGAGTGAACACGGACAGTAAGAAGTTGAGAATATAAGACGATTTCTGAAGAGAGCAAAGTGGGGTGGCGGGAGAAGACAACCCTTAGGGACACCACAGTTGACAGAACAGGTGGGGGAAGTTGCTTCGTCTGCGACTTCTGCAGTGGACTGAATAATGAGGAAGCTATGTACCAGAGACCAGAAAGAAACACAAAACCAGAGGAAGGAAGTGTAAGATATGCTGACAAAGACCTATGGCGTACAGTCCAATGATCTGACTATGTCGAAGACGAAGGGAAAAAAAATATATCGAAATACCTGATAGAGGATGATCCATACAGTCACATATGAGAGTAGATCAGTTGTTGACGTCTAGCCCTCAAAGCACCATTGTTGATCTGAAAAAGAGATACAAGGCTTCAAAGTGTTGTAGAAAAGTGTGAATTATGTCGAGTTTCAAAGAATGAGGGAGACAGTCGAAGGTAATCCAGTGTAATGATACTTGGGATGGGTTACAACGGTCTCCTGTCGCAGGGATGGGCTTCAGCACCAAGGCAGGTTTCTAAGGAGGAGGCGAATGTTTGTGTATTCAGATAAGAGAAACAAGCAAGGATGATTGGAACACACACATCCATAGGGCACGAAGAGATGTGCCATCCGGCCCACCCGCCTTGCCTACTCGTAACTGGGAGAGTTCTCGGGTGACCCTGTGTCAGGAATGGTAGGGGAAGACATCCCCTTACGTACAGGTCGTCAGTGCGTGGATGGGAAGAGAGAAAGAGCAACGTTTCAGGAGGGGAAGTAGTCACAGAGATAGACATAGCTGCTTTAGAGAGAGAGAGAGAGAGAGAGAGAGAGAGAGAGAGAGAGAGAGAGAGAGAGAGAGAGAGAGAGAGATAAATATAAGGGTAAAGGGACAAAGGATGGCCGGGTGTACAAACCCTTGTGCTGTGTACATGCACAGTACATCTGGTTAACCGTGAACACACAGCCATGTGAGCAGGGATGCGTGTGCACATTGAATACCCATTTGGTGCAGCGTGTTACCTGAAGGTGTGGTGGGCAGCGACGGGGGACACGTAGGGGCGAGATGCGTGTCACACGGACGTTTTCGTGTCGACCTAAGATTCATCATACTTTATACAACAGGGCGGGGAATTTCTAGCTAAAAGGCGGAGGAAAATTATCCTTCTACTGACTAACGAAGGATCATTTAATGCCTCCTTGAATATTGTGAAAATCATAAACGTCACGAGTTGAAACATTTGTGAGGGACACGAGGATGCAAAACCTGATCTTAAAACCACTCCTTCAAAACGTTTCTGTTTCATGAATACAAAGAAGAGTGCTTCAGAAGGCTACTAGTGCCACAGTGCACGACCACCACCCCGCCACGACTTCCTGCTGGGGATGTGGTCTCCCTGGTGGGGCTCCCAGGACGCTGGGGCCGTGGAAGGACAATGAAGAGACACTGATTGACGCTTAGGCCCAGTCAGGTCTCCGGTGTGGGTAAAAGCATCAGTCCCTCCTCCACTGTGGAGCCTTCCACCTGTATCATAAATACTTCTCTTCCACGGAAGGAAAACTTTACGAAGCTAACGAGCAAAGCTCAAGGAAAAAACATATATATTATCTACTTCATCTACGTCAGAAGACAAGTTCAATAAAAGTCTGGCCGGTGTATTAAAGGGACGACCACATGGCCACCAGCAATGTCGTCATTTTCTTTTTCAGATAACGTGATGAACCAGGCTGAACTTGTGAGGATTTATAGTCGTGTTGTTTGCTAGTAAAAGTTTGACAGCCTGAGAGACATCTGGAGACAGCGAGCTGGCACGCAAACTTCCCCGATATTGTCTTGGAGGAAAATCTTATTTCGTGACATGTTTAACAGACTTGGACAGATCTCTTTTAACGCCTCGTCAATACACGGTGCAAATATCCTATGTATTTAGAATCTTACTTCAAGACTGGATCGTCTCAGAATATTTTGACCTTTCTAATATTCTTCCAACAGAGCGGTCACTTTCTAAAACAGAATATTGTAATATCTTCAATGTAAATGTTTGTTTGTAGTTATGTATCTTGTTTCTTGAAATATATATATATATATATATATATATATATATATATATATATATATATATATATATATATATATATATATATATATATATATATATATATTCTAGAGTTTATATACTCTATTTTCTTAATACATGTAGATATTTACAGTAGGATTTTTATAGAGGTGTTTGCTTTTAACACAAACGGCTGAGCACAAGTGCCACCAGCTACGGTGTTGTGAGTCTTATGAGAACACACACGTCAGACCAAGAGTGTTTGTGACACCTGCCGCCGAGGGCCATGACCGTGCCTCACCCGTGGACACCTGCTCCTAGTATAGGATATGACTCCACCATGGGAAGTGTCCTGTCGTGTAAGATGCGATCAAAACTTGTAGTAAAAATTCTCATCGTTGACTGCGTCATGTTGCGTAGAATGTCACTTCCCTTATATGAACTGTGCTTCGTGCCCTCTTGATTGATCTTTTTTTCCCAGTACCTCTTGTGATATAGCAGGAGTTACCGATACCTGAAGTCACTCTCACTGTCATCCTGTGATCTGTTCATCATGAGTAGCTCTGGTGCGGAGTGGGGCTATGGATGACGCTCCAAAGGCCTTCTTTGATCAGTTCCTCGTTTTCTGAATAGCATCTGGCGTTTTCTCCTTTAGAGATGTTGAAAGACCATTCCCCTATTTCTCGGAAAAGCTTTCCTTTACACATCAATGTACTTTATTCCCCTCTTCATCCATTACGTAAAAGTTCTTCTTTCTTTCCACAGAAGGTTTCACGGTTTTTCTGGGGATCTGCAGGTGTGGCCTGAAAGTTTTACTTGGCCCTCCTGCAGTGCGGTTGAATCCTCCTCTCTCGCTCTTTCGCCTCAGCTGGAGTTGAAGCTGTTTGTATCTCTGATTAAAGTCTTGATTCCATCTATTCAGACTCGCAAAGTTTCTTAGCGCATCAAAGCTGAATGATACTGCTTTGGTGAGGTTAGTCTAAATTTTTTCTTTGGGGAGGGAGTGAAAGAAGGGGAATAGAGTTCTATGGCAAGTGATTGGAAGGCTACACCTTCACTGGTAACTTGGTGTCTCAGGCTTCATCATCTTCTTTAGTAGAGTCTTGAGGAGGATTTTGTCACAGTTCATAAGGTTAATCATATGGTTCTTGGACGCCCGTGTGTGTTGCCTAGGGTAGCAAGGTCTCCCATGTTGGCCCAGGATCAGTATGGGAAAGGCCGAGAGTGTGTGTGGCAGCGGTTGGGACGTGGTCGCTGGAGGATATAGGTCGTGGCTCTGAGTTAAAGTCATGGTGAGTGTTGCTCTTTGTGAGGATCAGATCTAGACTTGTGGCTCACAGAGCTGCGTAGAAAGTGGGGAAGCATGAACCGAGATGTTTGGGTAGCTCTTCTTGTATAAGCCTCACTGATCTATCTTCCTGTTACAGTGCTGTGGTCATCCCCTGGTGAGGCATGTTCCACAGTAAGGTCTCCAAGCATCAGAAACACCAGGATATCTTGTCTGGATAACCTACAGTAATCTAATGTAGGGATGACAGGCTTAAAGTGGCAGCAATAATGATATCAACTCTTGGTCATGGTGATTTCTAAGGCCAGGGTGTCTGATAGATATAAAAAATCATCAGTTACAAAAACCGATGAATTCAAACAGCAACAGACAAAGGAAGTCCAACCTGAGGCTATTTGCGACAGTGGAGGACAGAAACTCGTGGATTAATGCGACAGGAGTATAAACACACATATCTCTTTCAAAGAGGAAGACTTGTAAACTTATCGTAGAGCCAAGGTGGAATTAACGCCACTTAGTTAGAAATATCATAGCTTATCTAAAGTGCTTCCAGTCGCTTAGTCTCTCCATGGTGTAGTACTCGTCCCTTGTCGAGCCAGGACGGCGTGAGTGTTCCATGATTTCAGGGTCACGACAATCAATGAGGATGAATTCAGTATTCATATGAAGCTATGAACTGCTGAGTTCGTATATCCTGGTACTGCAGTCAAGGACATTAGGCAATACTGTAGTTAATAACTGAGGTGGCATTACTCCAGTCAATACAATGATCATAGTTTTTAACGTGATTAAACAAGGCATTTGATTCTTGTCCCGTTCATACACTATATTCACGTTGCTTAAGCCTAGCTGAAAGATCCTTCGTTCCTGGTGAAAATGCGCGAGCCGTATTTACACACGTCCCTGGTCTTCACGATTGGTCCCGGGGTGAAGGGAGGATTGGCATCTTTATCGGCTTGGGCGATTGGTTATTATGGCGTCATTAATGCCAATCAGCCTGATCAAAAGGCCTCATTTTTTTTTCCACCTTCGTCTAGGGTGATGGCTCTATTATGGCGTCGTTAGCGATGGTGATCAACAACACGATCGTAGTGACTGTGATGGTGGCAACATCAACGATGGGTTCCTTTATGTGTTGGGCTGATCCTTGTGTCTCCCTAGCGTCTCTGGTGTCTCCCTAGCGTCTCTGATGTCTGATTTCCATCCTGGGCTTCGTTCGATCCCTCGAGTCTCCAGTGTATCCCTCCCTGGATTCCTGAACGACTCCTAAACTTCGAGAATTACAACGCTCCTACAACCAACAACCACCTCTCGTATCGGTCGACTGATCGAAGGATGGTTCAGCGGTTGTCCTCGAGATGCCTCGAGAAATATGTACCTGACGACCTAAGAGGTGTGACGTCATAGAAGACGTCACTTCCCCTTATTAAGCCGTGACAGGAAACCTATAACCCCGGGCCCCACATCTCCGGGGCGCCCCTCGCGCTACCACAAGGCACTCCGGGGGGCCTCTCCGTCTGGAAGTGTTTACCAGAGTCGAGAGCAGATGTGTGGGGGGCTGGTTACCCCCCCGTGGGTGCTCCATCGGACGAAGAGAAGGAAGAAGATACAGATCCTGCACCATGCTGGCAGATAGCTGGCCACAGCAACCTCCAAACTTCATGGACCTGGCCACAGCGACCTTCACTCATGAACCTGGCCACAGCGACCTTCACTCATGAACCTGGCCACAGCGACCTTCACTCATGAACCTGGCCACAGCGACCTCCACACCTCATGGATGTATTGTCCTGACAGGAAGAGAAAAAAAGGCAGCAAAACGTATTCATTTCAACGGCCACATGAACGTCTGAGATCTCGAGTCCAGCCATGCGACGTGAACCCAAGTCTTTTAAGCAGTGCAATGTAGTTTTCAACTGCGGGTAAAAGTGGCATTCCACGCTCAGGTGGGGCACGTCAACAGGTGGTGGGAGGGAGGGATGTCACTCCGCCAGATGAAACCGCTAAACTCACGTAGCGGAACTCACAGCAGCGCTTCGCCTGGCTTGTTCTACGGTCTCGGCAGGAACGAGCTAGGTTGAGGAACCTGCTCAGAGGTGGACGCAAGGGTAGCAGTGTGAGGAACGCGGCTCAGGGAAAGAAAACTCCGTCAGTCAGTGCACAACAACAGAGTATAAAGATAAGAACACGATGAATGCACAACAACAGAGTATAGTGATAAGAACATGATGAAAAATATATAGTCTTAAAAAAAAAAGAGGTTTATAAGAGTCACGGATTAACAACGCATCAGTGACGCCATGTAAAGTAACATCATGGGATGGAGACAGTAGGTGAAGCAAGCGAATTACGAGTGTGACTGAGTACCTAACTCTCACGGCAGCGGCTACGCAACCAGCTACGCATAAGTCACAAATGACGTAGTTTATAAGTACTGAACAATCGCGGACACGGAACGGGACGACTGTTCCCCAGTGGAACGAAATCCCAGGTCGGAAAATCCCATTACTTAGAGATGGCCAGGATAAGTGGGAGCTTATTTTGCTTTGATATACTGATCTGTCTCCAGTTCACCTTCACTTTCTTCCAGATAACCTCACGATAACACTGTCAAACTACACTCACCTCGAACGACAGTCCGGGGGAGATGACATGAGATTCCAAACCTGTTATCTTCACCCACACGAACTGTGGAATTGTTGCGGTCGACAGATGATATCTTTACAGTCCAGGAGAGATAACAAGAGCTTCCAAACCTGCTATCTTCACTCACACGAAGGCTGGAGGTGCTCCAGTTGACGTATGATATCTTTACAGTCAGAGAGAGATAACACGAGATTCCAAACCTGCTATCTTCACTCACACGAAGGCTGGAAGTGCCCCAGTCTGAGATGGCTCGACACAGCTTCGATGCTTCCTTGAGATCATCAACACAACCTGACGTACATGAGGGAGACGATCACTCATGTGGCTCACGGGTCTCAACAGCTGGTTCATACGAGGATGACTTAACTTCACAAACTACGACAATGTCGTAACCTGAGGCAGAACGTTATAACAGATTCAAGAATATAATATAACGTTATTATACCGTAAGGGCGCACACACACACACACACACACACACACACACACACGTGTCTAACCCAAGTGGGTTCATGAAGCCTCCAATCAAACTCAACACATCCCAGTGACTAAGTTTTCTTATCGTATTCTTGGAAAAGAAAAAAGGCAACTTTTGTACCTGAATTGTCAGGAAAGTTCTAGTTTCCTTCTTCACACAACAGAAAAACGAAATGATATTGTTAACTTTTTTTTGATATTTTCCTCAACCATATAACCAAACTGGGTGTTATGTGCCAGGCAGGAACTATAGCGTCATAACTCATGTAGCTCATTTGCCTAGGTTTTAAGGGTAATGCAACTGTGCTATATATATATATATATATATATATATATATATATATATATATATATATATATATATATATATATGTGTGTGTGTGTGTGTGTGTGTGTGTGTGTATCATCTCATACAATGGAAGTGAAGCGAAATAGTAAGATCCAAGTGAAAGACATTCCACTCCAGGTGTGAAATACGAAGACAAGATGTTCCGAGGCAAGAGGTGAGTGGGTTGGGTGGGTGGGGTGCAGGTTAAGATGCCTCCACTGATGTGTGTGTATATGTGTTGCTTTGGGCTTGTGAAAGGTCAGAGTGTGTTGACTCCCTCCTACGCAGCAGGTGTGAGCGCTTAGCTTACACGTCTGTATGACGCCAGACGCAACCACAACATCCTTCTATCACAGAAAACCAACTCCTGCTTCTCAAGAGAATAATACGAGAACATTTATTCTCTCTCTCTCTCTCTCTCTCTCTCTCTCTCTCTCTCTCTCTCTCTCTCTCTCTCTCTCTCTCTCTCGTCTTGTTGATAAAGAAGAGAATCTCATTACTTCCTTGAACATTAACTGATCTAGTCTCGATCGCTTTAACTCTTTCTTGTCCCTACTGATAGGGTTTCTACGTTCCATCTTTGCATCTAATTACCATGCTCGCTTCGCAGAACGCTCAGAATTCCACAAGTAAAAATACAATGCCAGATGTAAACTGAGATGGTCATGGAATTACCAAAACGTTGCCAGATAACAGTTGAGATGATGCAGCTCACGAGACCACACTTCCCCAGCATGACCTTTACTCATGATACAAACCTGGGACGATCTTAATATGATTTACACTCACGTCTGCAAGGCTCTGTACCGTTCTAATTCTCAGAACTGCCCCAGGATCCGCCTCCCTCTGTGTACCGTCCTCATCAAGTTTCTTGACGATTCCTTTCCGTGCCTCATACTGCGTGTATGTGGCTAAAGGTAGGAATAGAAGGAGAGATGAATAAACAAATAATGAGTCTTCCCCAATTAGTGTATGTCCAACGTAACTCATCCTCACCTGCCCCTAACTAACGAGCCTACCCTACTGAACAACAGCCAATCAAGTTTATATTTAAGTGTACATATATATATATATATATATATATATATATATATATATATATATATATATATATATATATATATATATATATATATCTTTTTTCTTTTAAACTATTCGCCATTTCCCGCGTTAGCGAGGTAGCGTTAAGAACAGAGGACTGGGCCTTTTTTGGAATATCCTCACCTGGTCCCCTCTGTTCCTTCTTTTGGAAAATTAAAAAAAAAAAAAAAAAAAAGAGAGGGGAGGATTTCCAGCCCCCCGCTCCCTCCCCTTTCAGTCGCCTTCTACGACACGCAAGGAATACGTGGGAAGTATTCTTAATCCCCTATCCCCAGGGATAAATATTATATATATATATATATATATATATATATATATATATATAGTTTCGTTGTAAAGCACAGCGAAAGACACATCGTCATTTAAGCTGGCCATCAGCGTTCGAATCGACTTAATGTAGAGTGACATTGCCGAGATGACACATAGGATTCAATAGTATGTATCTTATACCAGAGGGTTAGCAGCAGCCACGTAGCATTTGATCCTCGTTGGATAAGCAGCAGAACTTGAATCTTGGCTACGTCTTGCAGCCGAGATCCATTGGTCCGTTTCTCTATATATTTATTTGGTGGCGTGTATGTCCACGGGCGTTACCGGACTCGTCGCAAGTTGACGAAGGATGATCGTCTCCTCCAGGATGGCTGTGTGCTACGTACAGTCTCGTACAAGATGTACTCATTCCTAAAGAGTCCAACCTTACCCTGCTACAGCCCCGATTTTTTTGTTCATTTCTTTCGTTCATATTTATTTTGCATCAGCGGAGTGTCTTGTCCACTTCTGTACTCGTAGTCTTCCGCCTCTTGCATACTGAAATCTAACGAAGCCAAGAAAGACGAAGTAGAGTGAGACAGTAACTGTATCATACAGTATTGCTGTAACCAGAGCAAAACATCATACAATATTGCTGTAACCAGAGCAAAATATCATACAATAGTACTGTAACCAGAGCAGAATAATATACAATATTGCTGTAACCAGAGCAAAATATACAATAGTACTGTAACCAGAGCAAAATAATATACAATATTGCTGTAACCAGAGCAAAATATACAATAGTACTGTAACCAGAGCAAAATATCATACAATAGTACTGTAACCAGAGCAAATTATTACACAATATTGCTGTAACCAGATTAAATTATCATGCAATATTACTGTAACCAGAGCAAATTATTACACAATATTGCTGTAACTAGAGTAAGATATTAAACAATATTGCTGTAACCAAAGGGGTTACCCTATGTAGCTGCCATCATTCGCCAATCCCTCCTGAAGCAGAGTTCATTAAAAGTGTTACAGGCATGAAATTAAAGGGAATAAATCACGGTGGCACAATCCCATTTCTTTCTCTTTTCCATGTAGGACATTTCTCATCACTGAATACCCATGTATCAAACTAGCGCTGGTACTTAGTGGAGGCTGAATATAATGTTTAACTGACAGTAGAAAAACGCTAACTAATTTTGTCGCTGGCTTACTATATATATATATATATATATATATATATATATATATATATATATATATATATATATATATATATATATAAAACAGTACCACTCAACATGCTCGGCGCCCACTTCCATGCAGCAGCACTAGGCCCCCCCATCTCCCATCCAAGCCCCTCCACACCGACCCCCAGGCTGAAATAAACATCCTCCTCCTGCCTCACACTTCAGCAACCTCTGCTCATATATCCCCTCCACACCCTGCACAAGCAGCAACGCTGGCTGCCCAGACACACACACACAATGACAGGACACGACAAAAACATTAAAATCCCGTCCTACCCACTCAGTCCGAAACACAGGCCTGCCAGATACACACACACACACACACACACACACACACACCACACACCCATGTAAAAGCACACTCCCTAGGTAAACGCGAGTCACGCTCTCCCGCTTACCTCCCGACATCAACCATCCGTTATGACTACAGACACCGACTTGTCACATCTCAGGTGCCTTCCTACCCACGATTGAACAACCACAGTGAAGACGATGAACACTAACTCTCCCCACATACACACACACACACCACAACACATTATGGTCTCTGATTCCACCCGGTGGACGCAGCCGGCTTCCTGAGCGCTGCGCGAGTAGCATACACAACAACCAAGCCACAAGGAAAGACTAGGAGACCAAGAATTATTCACAAATACAACACAAGACTCCAGTGAGACCTAATAAAAGTTTTCACAATGCATAACGATTTGACGATTTAACTTGAAACTTTCGTCATATAAGACAGATATTTAATAGCCAGATATAACAGCATAAGGATCTAGCGAAAGAGATGGAACAGAACCGAGAACAATTTTTTTCTTTTCAGAGTGAACTACCTCCAAATGTAGAAAATACAGTGACTCCATTTTCTACAATGTAAGACATATATTTCAGGGGTATCTATTAGATAATCCAGCCTAAAAGTAAGATATTTCAACTTGTTTCTCTATTCCAGAGTCCAGCTCCAGTGCAGTCGATTGTAAAATCATTTGGAAACATTTTCTCCCGTTCATACTTCCCTACAAAATCCCCAAGGCAGCATACTCTCTCCGTGATATATGCCGTTTCTTTTTTTTTTTTCCAATCGGCAGTTGAGCCGGAGGGAAAGGTGGCTGGAGAGGTGCATTCTGCCTGTCTATCCCATTTCCACCACATTTTGAGATAAGACAGCAGATAACCCCGTTACCAACCACAACAGGCCTAGTTGTCTGTCCTTCCCAAGTTGTCCAATCACCACTCACCCCAGGATCCCGCCAGGTAGTTAACAGCCACCGACGAGGTAGTTTGGAACGACGACGTAGAGAACCAACACTTGAGTGGCTGTCAGGTGTCACTCACTCCTTTGCCCCAGGTGGCTCTGTCAGCTCTTCCGACCTCACCCACGCGAGGGCTGCTGGCCTTCGAACCACAAACGAACCCCAGTCAACATACAACACACACACGACTCTTTCTTCGTAACTCTACGTACACCCATTCTCCTCTCTCCCCTTCCCCAACCTGCGGTAAGAGCTACGGGCTAGCCCTGCCCCCTCATACACCCTCGTTTAGTAAGGACCCCCCTCTGCCCACACCCCTGCCCTCCCTCCTCTTCAGGATCCAGACACACAACGCCCCCTGTGACCTCCTCCCCACACTCCTTCGCCAGCAGCGTCGTACCCTAAGACCTCACCATCATCCTCACACGTCCCACCGTCACGCACCCAGCCACCTCTACCGGCTGACGTCAGAGATGCCAACCTCATAAGACTTTGTTATTACCAGTGACGTGTGGTTCCCTCCCTCCCTCACCCACCCTCCCTCCCTCCCTCATCTACCTCATCTACCCGTGTTCGCTCACCCACCCTCGACAATCTATCGAACCGACCTCACCCGGAGGATCTCGTAGACATTCATTTTTTTTTTTTCTTTCCTCTTAAACAACTCTCCTTCCTTCCTTCCTCCCTCCCTCGCTTGAATTATCACCTCTCGTATTTCTTACCACCAGCGATTATCATCCAGCCAGTTCTACCTCTCATAGTCGCCTCATAGTTCCCTCCCTCCTCATTCCCTCCTCTCCCCTCCTCCCGTTCTTTTCCTCACAGTTCCCTCCTCCTCTCTCCCTCTTCCCGTTCTCTTTTCCTCACAGTTCCCTCCTCCTCCTCCTCCTCTCTCCCTCCTCCCGTTTTCTATTCACAGCCTCTCCCCAGCTGGTCTAGATGGGTCGTCTCGTGCGTCCATCGTACGTGTGGTCCCGCTGGGCACTGCCTGAGATTTGCTCTTGGTGACGTAGGAGCCGCCCCGTCCCTGGTGACCTGTGACGTAAGGTCCGCGTACCTGGTGACCTGTGACGTAAGGTCCGCGCACCTGGTGACCAGTGACGTAAGGTCCGCGCACCTGGTGACCTGTGACGTATGGTCCGCGTACCAGGTGACCTATGATGTACGGTCCGCGCACCTGGTGACCTATGACGCAGGATCCGCGTACCTGGTGACCTATGACGCAGGGTCCGCGTACCAGGTGACCTGGCCGGCGGGAGGGGACTAATGGACGTTCCTGGTCGACGTCGGACGGGCGGCTCAAGTGCCTTCCGGAAGAGGATCCTGGTCGGAAAATACTGGCAGAATACGAGGGTAGTTACGTGCGGGGGGGGGAGAGAGAGAGAGAGAGGGAGAGAGAGAGAGAGAGAGAGAGAGAGAGAGAGAGAGAGAGAGAGAGAGAGAGAAAGAGAAGAGAGAGAGAGAGAGAGAGAGAGAGAGAGAGAGAGAGAGAGAGAGAGAGAGAGAGAGAGCAAAGTAGGTCGCCAAACACACGTGATCCAGGAGGCGCGTGTGTGAGGGATTGAGGTAGACCAAGATATTTGGCGAAGGCTTAAATTCCCTACTCCCGTCTACTCCCACTTAAGCCTACCCACATCGTACACTTGTAAACTCTAAATATAGATACAGACTGTAAAATGGTAAGAGTCATTGACAGATTCCCACGTACACAGTGAGAAAGAGAAACAGATTTATCAAGATATCAGTTACTATTATGAACCAAGACAAGTGAACTTTATTACCACAGACACACATACTTTATTAGCACATACGCATAAACTTTATTAGTACAGACACAAATACTTTATTAGCACAGACGCACATACGGTATTAGTACAGACACATACTTTATAAGCACAGACACACATACTTTGTTAGTACAGACATACTTTAATACAGACACATACTTTATTAGTACAAACATACATAGACGGGGAGACAACAGGGAAACAGACAGACAGACAGGAAGACAGACAGATGTCCCAGAGATTAACAAGGACGGCAAGGACTGTGTGTGTGTGTGTGTGTGTGTGTGTGTGTGTGTGTGTGTGTGTGTGTGTGTGTGTGTAACTACAGCATAATTAAATACAACCTGCCTATCGCTGACACAAAAATTTAACAGACACACATAGGCATTAGTTTTAATTCATCTCTATCAGTTCACCATTTACTCACTTATTTGCTAGTGTGGTCTTCTCATCCATAATCAAGGTAAATATAAGGCACATTACAGACATGTTTTGTTACGCAGACACACGACATTATAACGAACAGCGAGCGAGGACACTATGGTGACTGGACCACTTGGGCGAGCGGTAAATCCCCTCTCTTTATCAGTACACTGAAGGGAAACGTCAAAATAAAGGGTCTGTCTACTAGGACGATCAACACCTAACCCGTCAGTGTAGTTAAGATATTGTCCGTACATCACCTAACCCATCAGTGTAGTGAAGACTCTGTCCGTACAACACCTAACCCGTCAGTGTAGTGAAGATATTGTCCGTACATCACCTAATCCGTCAGTGTAGTGAAGATATTGTCCGTACATCACCTAACCCGTCAGTGTAGTGAAGATATTGTCCGTACATCACCTAAACCGTCAGTGTAGTGAAGATACTGTCCGTACATCACCTAATCCGTCAGTGTAGTGAAGATGCTGTCCGTACAACATCTAACCCGTCAGTGTAGTGAAGATATTGTCCGTACATCACCTAAACCGTCAGTGTAGTGTAGTGAAGATGCTGTCCGTAGATAGGCCGTAGAGCCTCTCCTGACCCACAGTGTAACGTGAGAGGTAATTGTAGGATTATAGGTACACACAGCACAAAAACGACATTGACACCAGTGAACGATAGGTCTCACAACGATCACCTGTTAACTGTAAGAAGTTGATATGTTCCCAGAATGTTTCGTCCTAATGTCATATCATATAACTCTGAAAGTGTAAAGAACGTTTTTATGCTGTATGTACATAGAGAGGCCCTCTCGGTAGGGTTTCTTGCGGTCGAGGTAACAAGGAACTTTCCACATCCCCCATAACTCCAGGCGGAGGCCTAACGCGGCCAAGCTTCCCCCACCCCAAGAGGGAAATAAAAATTCCTCCATAACTTTTGAGCCGAATAAGGTTATTAACTTTGGAGACGGCGATATGATATGTTTCCTGACGTATGTGTTGGTGTTTTTTTTCATCATTTCAACCGGTGATTAATAGTCATGAGCAGTCATACGCTCGTGTGACTTATTGATCACAAGCGTCATGATTAATATCAATCATTGTTCCGTTTAAGATAGCAGATCCTACAGTCTTCCTGATGGCTATGCAAAATAGGTGTTTCCTTTCCGAGTTTCTCATACGACAATATAGGAGGAGGTGCTTCCTCAGGGGACGGGCAGCCAACATCTGGAGCAGGAAAATATATATTTTCTCTTTTTTTTTTCGAAGGTGGAGGGAAAAAAGGAGCTGATGGCTGGTAATTATGGAGCGTTGTGATGGATGTGTTGGAAACGAGGAGCATCGGATTTCGGTTGTGGGTGACGGTTCCTTGAGGTTGTGGGCGAGGGTTCCTTGAGGTTATGGGTGAGGGTTCCTTCAGGTTGTGGGTGAGGGTTCCTTGAGGTTGTGGGCGAGGGTTCCTTGAGGTTATGGGTGAGGGTTCCTTCAGGTTGTGGGTGACGGTTCCTTCAGGTTGTGGGTGACGGTTTCTTCAGGTTGTGGGTGACGGTTTATTCAGGTTGAGGGCGAGGGTTCCTTGAGGTTGTGGGTGAGGGTTCCTTTAGGTTGCATTAGCCTTAGGGTGGAGCCATTTGGGTGGAGTCAGACTTCGCTATGTGGTTTAGAGCCAGTCTCTCGGTCTGCGATAGACGGAGTGGTTAGGATAAGTTTATTTCGGTTAGGATTGGGTAGGCAATAATTATTTACTTTGTTGGGTTAAATTGGCCTTGGCCAGGTTGAAATTTGGTTAATTTTGTTAGTTTAACACGGGTGACCTTTGTAGAGGTTAGGTTTGCTCACACGACACCAACCTTCTCAAACTTATAATTCCAATTTCTAAAAAGATTATTCAGAATATCTATCACCTGGTCAACTTTTCATTCTTCTTGAATGCAGTTAAACGATTCGGTACCTTATGCAGTTAAACGATTAGATATCTTTTCCGAAGGAGGAACACGAACAAGATCTGTGGCTCAGATGTGTAGTCCAGTACATGTATTCTCACTCCCAAGGATTGGACTGGATTATGAATCTAGGCATATAAGCCAAGCACTGAAGCATCTAAGGGTATTCAACGCTCTTTACACAGTTTAGAACATTTATAAAAATTCATTTGAACTCAAATGGGCCAATTCCAGTTTTGATAGACCAACCAAGAAAGGAAGAACGAAAAGTATACAGAGAGAACATAGCCCACATGTGTTGGTGTGAGAGTTCAAGATGGACCTCTGCAGCTTGGTTAAACCCACGTACCAGGGAGAGGAAGATCCTCGCTGCCATACCTCAAGCCATCACTGCTCCACACAAACCGCACCACCGCCGCGTTGAGGGCCATGTAAATCGAGGGGAGGTCCTCGCTCGTAGGGGCCGATGCTACGAACCGTCTCATTAATGGACGAGCAGTTAAACAATAACACAAACATGACCAACAGGTATACCCGAACCCTGTTAAGAGCCCTTCATGGTATTGCTTACCTTCTTTAAGCAAAAGGCAGTTTGGGAAAAAGAAATATCCATAATTTTCGAATCTCTACTTCACACTAGCCATCATCTTTCGAAGAGGGTTTCCGTTATGGCCGGAAATATTCGATTTTTGCCTCTCACAGGACACCACAGTGGCTTGGAGCCATGGTACCCATCTGGCTGCTGCTGCTGCTTCCCATGGTGTTTCTGTGGAGACTGACCACACGAAGATTGACCGTTAGAATGCTTCTTTCTTCCCTCGAACAGCAAAGTTGATAGTTTTCCTTCCCTCTCTCTCTCTTGTCTGTACCTCTTCCATTAACCTTCCTCATGACCTTTAACAATCAGGTCAACTAATACCTGATGAACTATGATCAACACAGTCTCTCTCTTTTGCCTCAAACTCCGTTTTCATTATCACCCGAGATGGCCAAGATGGGGTATGGCTTACCCGTCCCATGTCTGTCGTTCTATCAAAGAAAACATAAAACGTCTTCGACCCATTCCTTTTCATTATCTGGCCGTTGAGAAAAGCGTGGGGAGGAGATGAAGGAACATCACCGCCCGCGCATCCCCTGCGTGTCGAAGAATCTCGTGTATCATTACCTTCTAAAAGTAGGAACAGATATGGTCTGGTCCTCCTGACGCCACCTCACTCAGGTAGAAAAAGCTAAGTAGGTTGTGTGTGTGTGTGTGTGTGTGTGTGTGTGTGTGTGTGTGTGTTACCAGACTCCGCTAACTCGAGGTGACACCGCGTGTGGACAAATCACCTTTGGCGAGGCTGTGCCTCTGGGAGCACAGTCTTGATCCAAAGGAGTCCATGACCCCAGCTACTGGAAGTAACGCAGCTTAAGATTACAGAAGCCTTTCGAAAGAGGCCCAGAGCAACAACAGGACTCCCCCACAAGTGACGTAGCATATCAGAGCGTAGCGAGGCCTGGCACATTGGCAAGCTTAGCGTAACGTAACTCTGGACAGAGCACGTAGGTTTAGCTCAGCCCAGGAGAGACATCGGCCATCTGACCCCAGCGCACGGGGTCCTAAGGTCTACATCTGCGGCTACCTATTGCCTCTATACGTCCCTCTGTAGCTGTAGGAAGTCGGCCATCCTCACAATGAGCAGCGATCTTTTCACGATGAGGGAGCGCCAAGAATGGGAGATGCTCCGGCGATGTGAGGGAGGTGAGGGGGTCAGGAGCGATGCCGCGGGGAGACCCATCTCGGACCATTGGCTTGAGCCGAGGTAAAGTCCTCCTCCGTCCACAGGTCTTCGTGGGGGCGTTTACCTCCCTCACTCACCTCATTTATCCTTCCCATCTAAACCACTCCCTCTTTCCCAAACCCATCCATCTTTTCATCCAAACTCCTCTCTCTTTCCCACACAGACTACTCCCTCTTTCCCACACAAGCCACTCCCTCTTTCCTACACAAACCACTCCCTCTTTCCCATCCAAATCACTCCCTCTTTCCCATGCAAGCCGCCACTCCTTTCCCATCCAAACCACTCCTTCTTTCCCATCCAAACCACTCCTTCTTTCCCATCCAAACCACTCCTTCTTTCCCATCCAAACCACTCCTTCTTTCCCATCCAAACCCCTCTCTCTTCCCCATCCGAACTTTCTTCCTCATTCCTCAACAAAACCTCCCTCCATCCCCTCTAAACCCCCTCCTCCCTCACAAAATCTACCGTATCCCTTAAAACCGTTTTCATTCTCTCCTCTTGTCTCCCCATCCCAAACCCCTCTCTCTTTCCCATCCAAACTAACTCCCTCCCTCTTCCCCCCCCCCCATCTCCCACACCTCCAATCCCTACTCCCTTTTCCCCCCCTCCATATCCTACCTACATTCCCTTCCTTATGCCCCTCCAAAGATCCATTCCTCCTCTTCCTCCTCCTCCAAAAACCTCCTCCCTCTTCTCCTTTCCAGACTTCCTCCCTGTTCACCATTCTCCACCCGGAACATAACACATCACGCAGCACACATTCACTGCCTCTCCATTTTAACAATCATCAAGAACAGCTGCTTGCTAGCGGCCCGGCTTGTGCGAGCGCAGCTGCTGCCTGCCGAGCCGTCGCGTTTACCGCAAGGCCAACGTTGACGACATTTCAAGGTGTGTGAAGTGTTGTTGTGCCCATTATCAACCTCATCTTAGTTGTCGTCATACCTGTAATGTTTGGCGTAACTCCCACATCACGGAAGCCCCCAGGAACTCATCTCCATACGTCCAACAAAGGAGGCAGCCCTCCCTATCCAGATAGCACAGACGAGCTCAGCTGTAGAGAGAATGTCTGGAGCGATGTGGCGAATGTAATCTCCTGCAGCATCATCGCCCGCGACGAACATCTGTGTCTCCGAGGTTTCTATGGAGACCCACCCTCCATCAGTCCCGTGTGCAGAACCAGACGCGATGGCCTCCTGCCAACACCCGGGTACCACGTCATACCACAGACTACGAAGGTAATTTAAGTCCCTGCTGACGGGACTTTTATCCAGGGGTCATCGAAGACAATAGGCCAGTCTTCAGAGATCACGTAAGCTATCACGCTCTCTCAAGATCATCAACAACTGCACCGTAAGTCTTACTGAGCCATATCACTAAGACCTGTGAGGATCTTTCTCAGTCAGCACCTGGTTGATCACCTCACCTCCATATGACTGTTTCCTGGCGGCTTTAACAGTATGCGAGTCAACTCCCCACGAAGAACATGTCCTGTAACCCTATAATCTCACGCGAGAACATATGTCTCATTTGTCCTTGGAACACAGAATGACTAGCATTGGCTGGCGACGAAATGAAAAATGGCACCCAAGACTTATCCTCTGCTCGATCTCGCCTGTACAGAAAACCGCCAAACGCACAACTAGAGCCACTAGGAAGTCCCTTCCTCGCTGATGGACCAATCATCTAACCAAAAACCCTCCAGGAATCAGAGACGTATCAAATAATCTTATCTTTCCTCTCCTCTATATATTCAGGGGATTGCACAGGGAAGAAGCCATGGCATATTACTCTCCTGGTCAACCCAGTCCTCTGTTCGGTCGCCCAAGACCTCCCGACAGACGGCCAGATTTCCCGACAGATAAAATTTTTGTCTCGTACGTTGGGAGACGCGTCCCACAGCCAGTCTGGAGGTGGGGTTCTTCTGGTGACACGTCCCACAGCCAGTCTGGAGGTGGGGTTCTTCTGGTGACTTTATTCACCGTCTGGAGATGAGGGAAAGAAACACTCAGATCATATGCTGCGGGCCGACTTATGCCCTTTGTCGTGTCGAAGAATTGGTTCTCAGGACAACAGACAAATTGCCAGTCAGACAAAGATAGAGTCACTCGGCTGTGCCATCCCTCACACGTCCAGGGCAACTGGCTGTCCAACACGTCAACCACGTCAGGATCATGACGAAGCTGCGTGAACACACGTCACTAACCGCATTAAAAAGGGAACTCTTGAACCAGTGTCGTTCATCAGTTCTCTTTCCTTCGCGTCCTGGTCACCAGTTCCAGCGCCGCTCCTCCCAAGACCAAGAGCTCAATATAGACGGGGCTCGGCGGAGACAACTCCCTGTCTCATCCCCTGTGACTGCTGCTTCCTCGCTAGGGCAAGCAGGGAGAGGTTCCTTAATGTGGTCATCTCACAACTGCTTTATGAAGGCACCTTGCCCGACACCCGGCAGCTGACCTTAACAATACAGTGATGGTACGGAAGACCACGCCTCTTGCAGCTGACCTTAACAACACGGAGATGGTACGGAAGACCACGCCTCTTGCAGCTGACCTTATCTCGTCCTCCCAGCACAGATAACGTCCCTGTCGTCCGTGCCAGAGGCTTATCTCCCCCAGTCCTGAAGAAAGTAGTCTGGGAGGTGTCCGTGTAGGGGAGCACGTTAGGGGAACGGTGCTGTGTGTGTATGTGTGTGTGTGTGTGTGTGAGAGAGAGAGAGAGAGAGAGAGAGAGAGAGAGAGAGAGAGAGAGAGAGAGAGAGAGAGAGAGAGAGAGAGAGAGAGAGAGAGTACATAAACACACACAAGTGGCCCTCTTTCCTATACACTTAATCTCTCTCGAACTCATACATTTGAAGGGAAAAAAAATTAAAGATGGTTGTTCTTCACACATTCCTCAACAATCTAAAATGTTCTCCCAGCTGAACAGAGAACACCAGGACACACGAGACGGGCCAGCTTATCCGTTCGTGTAGAACATAGTAAAGATACCCACCCGGGTCACGAGTCCTTCCTGTGACAGGAGCACGGAAGCTGATCAACATGAACACTAAATAAATGTGGACAGATGCGAGTCTTCAGAGTGAGGCGTCACACACACTATGTATGATGAAACAGAAGTGCTTTGACCTGGGAAATCAACAGAACTTTAGAGCGGAAATAAAATCATGTTTCTAAGTGGGAACTGGAAAAAAAAAAAGATTTAGTGTGGGGAAATATTATCAGGAGTTTGGAGTGGAAAGTTATCAAGTCTTGGAGGGAGAGGTGAAAACAAAGTGATTATGGAGGACGAGCAAATTACCTGGTTCTCAGGTGGAACCTTAGGCAGTGAGAACCTTAGGCAGTGGGAACCTTAGGCTGTGGGAACCTTAGGCAGTGGGAACCTCAGGCAGTGGAAACCTTAGGCAGTGGAAACCTCAGGCAGTGGGAACTTTAGGCAGTGGGAACCTTAGGCAGTGGAAACCTCAGGCAGTGGAAACCTTAGGCAGTGGAAACCTCAGGCAGTGGAAACCTTAGGCAGTGGAAACCTTAGGCAGTGGGAACTTCAGGCAGTGGAAACCTTAGGCAGTGGAAACCTTAGGCACTGGAAACCTTAGGCAGTGGGAACTTCAGGCAGTGGAAACCTTAGGCAGTGGGAAGCAAGAGATATTCTCAAGGTGAAGCAACAGAGTTTTAGACTCTGGTGTGGAAAAGTAGAGTCTGGTTGTGGAATAATAACACCTTCTGGTCGAAAGTTATGGAGAGTTGTGATGTGAATATTAAGAGCTTTGGGAACCGTATCTAATACAGTGGGGAAGGAAACAGAATTTTCAAGTGGGAAGTCATACAGTTGTGGAGTGGGAAGCTAAAAAGATTTTCGATTTAGAAGGAACAGAAAGTCGGACCGAAACGTAATATTTCAGTATAGAAGCGCTTATAAAAATAAAAAGATTTAAAAATGGAATTTTGTCGAGATTAATCAAATTTGCGTACGGAATAATCCTTCAATCTAGGAATTCAACACTTCAGGAAAACAACAGAGAGTCGCAGTAATTGTTTGCCTCGTAATGTTGCTTATAATCAAAAATTATTAATCATAACACTTTCCATAAGAGGCGTGAATCATTGCCAAACACGTGATTAAGTTTTGCGTATATTGCGTATTGGGAAAGTGGTAATGTATGTAAAACGAAGAATCATAGGTAAGGTTTGGTTATATGATAGGCTCACAACCACCCACCCCCAGATATAACCTTACTGATGTCTCACAACCACCCACCCCCCAGATATAACCTTACTGATGTCTCACAACCACCCACCCCCCAGATATAACCTTACTGATGTCTCACAACCACCCCCCAGATATAACCTTACTGATGCCTCAACCACCCAGATATAACCTTACTGATGCCTCAACCCCCCAGATATAACCTTACTGATGCCTCAACCACCCAGATATAACCTTACTGATGCCTCAACCACCCAGATATAACCTTACTGATGCCTCAACCACCCAGATATAAACCTACTCATGGCTCACAACCACCCAGGCATAATCTTACTGATGTCCTTAACCTATTATTCATAACCTTACATCTCCATGTCTATCATCCACGACCACCATCATCTCCACTACCACCATTCGTCAACGCAACACCCAACACGCACCACCAGAGCCATCCTCCACCATCATCACCAACAACCACAACCACCACCATCAACCACCACCATCAACCACCACCATCACCAACCACCATCACCAACCACCACCATCAACCACCATCACCACCACCATCAACACCACCACCACCAACCACTATCAACCACCATCGCCCCTACGTACACTACCCCACACGTAAACATTATAAAACCCTCACCTTTTCCTCCCTCAAACCAACGCCTTAATCACAGCCCCGACTCCCTCCCCCGGCCCCACGAACCCCCGCAATGACCCCATTAAACCCCCCCTATGCCCCCCAACCCCCCACCGTCATCAGCAAATCACGCTCGTCACCCACTTACACGGGGATAATGTGGAGGCCTACAGGCGAGCATGGGGCAATATACGAACTCAAGGTCCCACGCGTCGGGCTCCACAGCCGTTTTCCTGTCTTGGGGCCTTTTGATCCTGTCCAACAGACGGAAGCGTTCTACCCCCAGTCTGAACGCCAGGACAGGACCCGAACTGCAGACGCTTTGGTGGGTACCATCCACAGCGTCCATTATAGCGCACAAAGTGGGGTAAAAGTGACCGAAGTGACTGAGTGCGGAAGACGAAGATGGAATTGCTGCCCCCGTGTCATGTATGTGTTACTCACTCACTCAGAGAATCAGGCTACACGCTGTCGCTCTGCCGATCACAGACACCCAGCGTCTGATTAGAAATCTGCACAGGATGCTACACATGTGTCCAATATATCCAACAGAAAAATCATAACCCGAAGAGGTTAGGCCGCTCTCCCAACCAGGACGGTCCAAAGTAGCCAAACACCTATGCAATGAAATGATTCATTCAATGACTATTCTACCATGCATTGCCACATTCATCAGGCAATCGCAATCGTGAATGTAGGCAGCAGGTCTGTCTCTCATCGAAGACCTGGGTGTCATACATCGGAGCTTCACGTCGTCATCGTAATGAAAGCAGACATTCACAGATGAATGTCTTTCATGAACCTACGGAGGAACATGATGGTCATTACTCACGCTTTAGTATTTCTCTACATTCCTCGTCCTTCATTCTTCATTCGTCAAAATCCTTCATTCCCAACTTCATTCATGATATAAACATATGTTAAAGTTGGGCGTCTGTTTTTACTTTACAAATATATATCTTTTTCATTTTCTATTTTATTTCTACGCATTCGCCATTTCCCGTATTAGCGAGGTAGCGTCAAGAAAGGAGGACGAGCCTTAGAGGAAAAAATATCTTCTCTCGGTCCCCTTCTCTGTTCCTTCTTTAAAGAGAGTAAAACACGACGGGAGGATTTTAAGCCACCGGCAGCTCCATCCCCTTTTCAGTCGCCTTTTAGGACACCCAGGGGGCAATATTCTTTCTCCCCCATCCCTAGGGATATATATATATATATATATATATATATATATATATATATATATATATATATATATATATATATATATATATATATATATATATATTCTTTCTTTCTTTCATACCATTCACCATTTCCCGCATTAGCGAGGTAGCGTTAAGAACAGAGGACTGGGCCTTTGAGGGAATATCCTCACCTGGCCTCCTTCTCTGTTCCTTCTTTTGGAAAATTAAAAAAAAAAATGAGGGGAGGATTTCCAGCCCCCCGCTCTCTTCCCTTTTAGTCGCCTTCTACGACACGCAGGGAATACGTGGGAAGTATTCTTTCTCCCCTATAATCAGACAGTGAACCTAATAATCCGTCTTTGTGAAGGTAATAATGAGAGGGACACATATTGAGGGAGTTGATCGCAGACGATGATTAATCACAGTTTAATTTACCATTGATCAACTCTGAACAGCCGTCACATCTCTGCAGGGGGGGATGATTAATGATCAACCGCTAAATCATTATCTTCTTCATACTCAGCAGACAGAGGCAATGTTCCCTCTGTGCGGTCGATGATTTCAGTTAATCTCTGAATTCAGCCAATGATACGCCGGGAGGTCATTAATCATATATGACAGAGCAAAGTTGTGTGTCTCTCGCTTACCAATTCAGATTACGACACAAACTGTACTGTATCTAAGTAGATTGGCATGATACATCTGATATTGCCTTCTTTGAGTTTAAAATGTCCACTGTTGGATAGAAACATTCACGAAGATGAGCCTAAGAGCTCCTGGAAACGAATTAAAAAAAAAACATTTTGAAAAAAAGTGAATCAGTTGTAAAATGTCAAGTTTCACTTGTCCTGTTTAACTTACGACAAGGCTAATCCACACAGCGTTGACCTGTACATAAGAGACGAGTCATAACAGCGCACAGGTGACCCTACACACACACAACACACACACACACACGGTGCACCTGGGCCTAACACAGCAGTGGCCTCATTCATCTCTAACCTAGCATCAATACAGCTGGAGAGTGAACTCTGCTAATCCTTGGGTCTCTCCCCCCGGACAACCCGCCAGTGGAGCGGGTCGAGTGTGTGGTATAAACATACATATATATACCACATTCTGGTGCCTCTCCACGTGCGTCACCTGATAGCAGAGATAGGCTTAACTTACGGAGATAAACACTCACCACCATCCCATATACTGATACCGGCTGCTGAGGTAGGCCTAAGTGGGCCATTTACTCCTGAAAAACCAGGTCACGGGGGATGGTGGGGGGTTGAGGGGGGGGGGGGGTTACTCCGGGGAAGGTCATGTGACAGATGAACGTCCTTGAGCGACCTGATGAAGGAGTGAGTTCGAGGGATCCTGGCTGGCAGGGTTCTGATGTTTGTTTCCCGGCGAAGTGATGGAAGAAGGTAGGTGAAGATGGTGTGGGTAACATTAGGCTGTGTGGGGGTAACACTGAGCTGTGGGTGCTGGGCTGTGGGTGTGGGGGTAACACTGGGCTGTGGGGGGTAACACTGGGGCTGTGGGTGTGGGGGTAACACTGGGCTGTGGGGGTAACACTGGGCTGTGGGTGTGGGGGTAACACTGGGCTGTGGGGGTAACACTGGGCTGTGGGTGTGGGGGTAACACTGGGCTGTGGGTGTGGGGGTAACACTGGGCTGTGGGTGTGGGGGTAACACTGGGCTGTGGGTGTGGGGGGTAACACCATCTGTAGTACACATGCAATAAGACCAGCGAGAGAGTCATTTCGACTTGCTGGACCCCAGCTGAGCCAAGTTTGCCAGTGTAATATCAGCAGTGTTTATTAGCGGACGTAAGAGTCAAGAGATGAAGTGCCGTAGAGAGAGAGAGAGAGAGAGAGAGAGAGAGAGAGAGAGAGAGAGAGAGAGAGAGAGAGAGAGAGAGAGAGAGAGAGATACTGACTTGTTTATTTCCTGGTCCTTCAAGTGTGTAAGAAAGAAATGGTTGATACGCTCTCTCTTTCACGAAATCTGGACTTTAGGTTTGGACAGAGATGATCCGTTCTGATATCGTTTCTGCTCTGTCTTCTTTCTGTCCAGATCACTTGGTTCCATCATTTCAATGACCGGATCAAAAACTGGCGATGAAAGGTTAGGATTCCCTCGCCATATGGAGGGAGTCCTACTCTATCCTGCTAGGTCATGCCTGGTTGAGGGTAGGTTCCAGGGGGTTAGGAGAGGCATAAGTGGAGTGGGGTTGGAACCCCGTATCCTGGGTCCATAGATAGATGCTGGAGAGATGGGCGGAGGGATGGGAGAAACCCAAGGTCATCCTTCACCTCATGATTTCTCATTACCCCCAGCGTAGCCACCATGGGCGGCCTCATGCCCTCATCATCATCAGGTTAATACGAGAAGCCAAAATAAAGTCTAGATAGTAATAAATTCCTTGCCCTGGTCCACAGGACTATGTCTTAGTATGGCTGAAAGACGGGTTAATCATGTTAGATATCTTTCATCTTTTCAAATATAATATTTGAATCTAATACCTGCAAAGTACTAGTAAAAATCTTAGTATCTACACCTTATCATTGCTCAATATACTCAGATATCAATCGACTCTGCATATTTCTAGATTTCCTAACTTTACGCGTAAGGTAGCGAACATACATGATGTCACAGAGACATGTCATAAAAACTAGAAAGGCCGAAATAAACGAATACACTAATCTAGTGTAGGAAATGGAGACTTTTGGTGAAATTCCTAGAATGACAAATGTTAAGCAAAATCATTATGAATATTGTATACATGTGGCGTTAATGAGATGGTCTTCATTACGGCCTCAGTTGCCCATGCCGTCGAAACTAACAAAAAAAAATACACCATGACCACTTTCCAGAGGTTCCTGCAACCCAAGGATGCGCTACTTCAAGTAGCAGGGAAATACAGACTCTTTTGGAATGAGACTTTTTTTTTATTCTTTACTATACCCAACTCTTACTGGTACAGCTTCACCTACGGTTAATGTTCACTTGTGGTGTAACCACAGGCAAGTGGAGTCCGGGAACACCTGTGTGTGTGTGTGTGTGTGTGTGTGTGTGTGTGTGTGTGTGTGTGTGTGTGTGTATGTGTGCGTGTGTATGTGTGTGTGTGTGTGTGTGTGTGTGTGTGTGTGTGTGTGTGTGTGTGTGTGTGTGTGTGTGTGTGTGTGTGTGTGTGATGGTGATCAAACACTGGACAAAGCTTTTGGGTTTAATTCTCGTAACGTTTCTATTTACACAAAGGCCTCCTTTAGGGTGAACGAGGACAATACGACACAAAACTCCATATATCCCCGCAGGATACTCCTACACCTCACTGGACGCCACACCGTGTTCCTACCCGGTCGCATGGTCCCATACAAAGCATCCTGCCCCCCATCTCCTCCCCACATCCCGTTGCCGCTACAGTCGCTGACCGTCTGGCCACAACTCACACACACTCGTTCCAATTGTCGGTCATTTCTCCCAAGCGGCGTATGTGGGCAGCTTCCAATGCTCTTTAGCGTCTGTTGTTTGCTCAAGTTCTTTGTCCTCTGCTTCACCCCCTTGCCACCTTGATAGGCGTCCGTGATTGGCTATAATGGCCATCAAGAGTAGAGAACATCGAATGGGCCTCATTGTGAGGACTGAGAGTTGTAGTGCGTATCACGGATGACTAACACCCACGAATTCGTGTCCTTAAGAGGACGCCTCTCCTCTTTCGTTCGTCGTGAGAGACACTTTTATACAGTTCTGAGTACATTACGACCGTGGCAGGTACAGCGTTACGCACTTAAAGTTGAGAGTACAAGAGAGAAAAAAAAAGAGCGAATGCGAATGCTTTATTGCTGCGTCATCTAAGGATCTGACGGAGACTTGGTTGTTGACGAGATGATCAAAACATTCAAATCGCCGGCGTGTCAGGGAATCAGACATGTAGCAGCACCGGACTGGAGAGTGAATGAGGAGGTGGGAAGTATTGTGGGGGTGTGTTCCTCCCATCATGGACCCTACGGGTAGCAAGAAAAGGAAGCGGTCAAATCTGAGCTTAAACCATCAATTAGAAACTATAAAAAAAAAAAAGGTAGAGTCTGGTATGACTCAATTAGAAACTTAAAAAAAAGTCGAGTCTGGCGTGTCTGTTGCCGGCATGTGTGACACACACAGTTGTAGAAGTAATATACGAAAGAGCTAAGAATAGTTCAAACGACTTGGTTCTCAGCTGGGCAGCTGCTTGGGAGAGAGATGGAGGCGGGGACGCGTGCCACCAGCAGGAACAATTAGCTGCCCTCTGACACGGGAGGTGAGCCGGGTCTTCATGGCTGGGCTACCAGGAGGGGACCGCTGAATGATGCTGAGGAGTGTAGATAATGCTGCATGCTGAAGATAATGCTGCATGCTGAGGATAATGCTGCTGCCTGACCCGAGAATCATAGGATGGTCTTCTGCATCACCAACTGACGGAGGAGGAGATTTGTAGACATCATCTGTGATCGCTGTCTTGCATATAACGCTCCCACAGTCTGCCATACATATCCTTTAGGGTTCCCACTATCTGGTATACATTGCTTCTAACGCTCTCAGTAGCTACTATGCATAGCTTACCATACATAGCTTAGTTTTCCTACTAGCTACCATACAGAGCTTATAGTGCTCCCACTAGCAGCTATACAGATTATAGTACTCCTACTAGCTGGGATATATAGCTTATAGTGCTCCCAATAGCTACCCTACATGGCTTTTAGTGCTTCCACTAGCTACTATACATAGCCTATAAAGCTTCTACTAAGAGCAATACATAGCTTACAGTGCTCCCACTAGCTGCCATATATAACTTATAAAGTTTCTTGTAACTGCCATACATAGCTTATAGTGCTCCTACTAACTGCAAAATAAAGCTTATAAAACTTCTTCTAGCTGCCATACATAGTTTATAGTGCTCCCCTTAGTTGCCATATGTAGCTTATAAAACTTCTAGCTGACTTCCATTGCTTACACTATAAAGCTCCCACTAGTTGCCGTTTATCTAATACAACAGCTTAACGTAGGTTAACGTGGGTTACTTTAGCTTAGTGTGGATTTGTACAGGTGAAATAATCCTTTGAGCTTCGATAAGTTTATACAAAGGAAGAGCAGCAGTTCATAAAGGTCTGGGCAAGATTCACATAATACATCGAACCAACAGGCTATATGGGTTAAGCTGACACTTAGCTAGGATCTGTAATGTACCAGTGATTAGTACAAGCCCGTATCAGAGTTCACCTCAGGACGAACCAGAAACTCAGAGGGATGTCAGAAAGCTTCTTATAATGTCATTGCATCTATACCTCCCTCCCAGGTCAAAGATAAGAACAGAATCCCTGTGGGGTGTGGAGGGGTCACTCTCGAAAGCTGAGGCAGACTAAAGTCATTACGAGAGTCCACTCTGGGGTCATCTGCCATATCCCAGTTATCTATAAAATCCCATCATCAACTTGTCTTATCTATAAATCCCACCATAAAATCGCCCGACCGCGAGTCTCTTTCCAAAACAGCCTTATCTGCGACCCAACGTAGTGTCTCACGTTAAGACGATCGTACTTTGGAATCACACAACCGTCTCCGCGACGCTGGGATCATTAGGGAGTCCGATAAGGGATTTTGTGCGAGAACGAGGGATCCGGTCCCAGGCATCTGCTAAAAGATAACAAGGGGACGTTTGCTCGACTGTTTATAGCCGGGTCGAGTATCCTCGTAAACTATAAAGGTATTCTGGTATACCGTGCAGTGCACCCTGTTAAACTATAAACGTATTCTGGTATACCGTGCAATGTACCCTGGTAAATCATAAACGTATTGTGGTAAACCGTGCAGTGTATCCTGGTAAACTGCGGATTGCTAGTTTGGTAAACCGTAGAATATAGTTTATCAAACCATTTCCAAGTGGGTAAACTATACAGTGTAGTCTAGTAAACCACTTAGCAAGTGGAGGCAAATCACCTTCAGCAACGATGGATCATCGAAGGACAACGTCGGTGAAGAACTTGCCAATCTACAGGGACCTATCCTTTCCCTCCTATTTCATGTAGCGCAGCCCTAGAGCTGCGGGAACCACCATACAAAGGGGTTCTGAAATAACAACAACAATGATAATAATAATAATGGCAATAATAACCCTTGAAGATCAAGAGCAACAATTATTTGAACGAAACATTTGAGAACGAATGAAATGACATACCATTCATATCTCCTCGCTTTCATATTTATTCACTTTTTTTTTTTAAGCTACGCTTGATACCAGACGCCTTTATTACGGCGGCGCAAAACGAAGATGGGGAAAAAATAGTGTGGGTGTGCCTACATGTTCCTGGAATGAGGACACAGATGCACTGGAACTGGTGGTGGGTTCAGGATGGTTCTCACTGCAGCTGGAACCACATGTAGTAGCGCCGCCTGCATCCAGTCTTCACTGTCTGCGGTTTATGTGATAATGAAACACCAGCGTCAGGCCTTCGTTAACAGCTCGACCGCAGGGTAGAAAGAGCGAGCGTCTCCTCTCACTGGTCAACAACTGGTCATTACGAGATCTTGATAGTTACCGATTCCACTCGAGATGGAGAGAGTTCAATACCATATATTGGAATTTTGAGTCCCCGTCTACCATTGTAAAACTAAGGCGCTACCCTATGGTTTTGGGCAAGAAGGGAAAAGCCTTATCAAAATACGATGTTCTTTTTGGAAGTCATTTCTTTTTTCCTTTTTTTTCCCTTTTCTTTTTTTTAGTTTTCCAAAAGAAGGAACAGAGAAGGGAGCCAAGTGAGGATATTCCCTCTAAGGCTCAGTCCTTTGTTATTAACGCTATCTCGCTAATGCGGGAAATGGCAAATTGTAGAAATATATATATATAATATATATATATATATATATATATATATATATATATATATATATATACAGTTAGGTTCGGTAAAATGCTATCTGCTGGCTGTGTGCGCCTGATGGGAAATGACCGGTGTAGACCCCGTTGCTCACCAACGTGAGACGAAGGGTATTCGAGTACACAGTGGTCGAATAGTCATTTCCCTATTAGGGGCGATCATAGCCTAACGGTAGCGCTCCCGCCTGTTGCACAGGGGTCCCGGGTTCGATCCTGGCTGTTGGAGGTTTGTATGTTCTTTGAAGGTGCGCGTTCATGTGCACTTTGTTCGTGTGTATATATATATATATATATATATATATATATATTCAGCTATACTGGGAAATGCTTTCTATTCACACGAGCACTGAGCTCAATATTTTCTTAACAATAAGGATACAAAACGCTGCTGATAAGCGTCTCTCACAGGAACGCCAGGAGAGCGACCGCATTTCCACTTGGGACTTTTATGATGTCCCGCGCCACGTCGTCCCCCCCCCCCCCCCCCCCCCCCCCGCCACACACACACACACACACACACCTACCTCCAGCCAATCCCTCCCTCCCTGTCGTCAGGTGCTGGTCGCTTCCTGGCCTCCTGATGATCACGCCCGTGATGAGGTGGGAGTTAGGCTTCACACGCGCGCGCGGTATAGACACTGAACAGATTGACGCCAATGTTAAGTCGGCCGCCAATCACGAGTCGTGGCCCTTGACACACACACACACACACACACACACACACACACACACACACACACACACACACACTTGGTTTACACACGTCACAGGGTACTCCCCCCCCCCCACCCCATGGATGGCTTCGGCATATCTAGGTCAATGATTCTCTCTCTCTCTCTCTCTCTCTCTCTCTCTCTCTCTCTCTCTCTCTCTCTCTCTCTCTCTCTCTCTCTCTCTCTCTCTCTCAGCCTACTACAGCTTGGAAACCGAGACCATTCGAATCACAGGCAAGCCGAGGAGACAGAAGTATCTGAACCTTGACAGAAAAGATATCATATTTCAGCCAAGCTGAACATCAACCAAGCTTACGTTTGATATAGATAAGCTTCTGTCAGACTTCTCAAACACTCACTGGTCACCTTATCATGTACCAAGCTTTCATAAGATAACGTTAAGCTTTCACTGAAGTTCGAACACATGCAGTTATTCACTACCCACATCACAAAGCTAATCTTCTAAGTGTGCTGTTTCAGGCTTCAGGTCATGAATTTCAAAATTCTGACAGTGTTGGTTCTTAGGACCATCCTGTTCGTCAGGTATAGGAAGATAACACAACGCATCAGCGAACCATCATTCTCCAGTAAGGTTTAAAGAGCAGCGGCGTGACCCTTCGTCAGGAGGGTCGTCCTTCGTCAGGAGGGTCGTCCTTCGTCAGGAGGGTCGTCCTTCGTCAGGAGGGTTGTCCTTCGTCAGGAGGGTTGTCCTTCGTCAGGAGGGTTGTCCTCCGTCAGGAGGGTCGTCCTTCGTCAGGAGGGTCGTCCTTCGTCAGGAGGGTCGTCCTTCGTCAGGAGGGTCGTCCTTCGTCAGGAGGGTTCTCCTTCGTCAGGAGGGTTCTCCTTCGTCAGGAGGGTCGTCCTTCGTCATGAGGGTTGGGACGAGGGATCCAAGCCTTCAGAGGGAAAAGTACTGAGGGGCCCGTCTGTCTGGCCTGGTCTAGCCATGCCACAGCTGGTCGCCGTGCCGACCATAAGTACTGTGTACCCAGCGTATATATATATTACATTCCGTCCGCATTGCTCTTATATCTTCCCTCTACAGACGACCACGTAGCATGTCGCAGAAGTTGGGGGTATGATTGTGGTTTATGCCCGTCTCTTGAGCGGCCCGAGTCCCCCCTCCCCTCCCCCCTTTAACGTCCATTACTGAAAGTACGTACACACATACATACATGTATACATACATACATACATACATATAAACACAGCCGCTCACACTCGTCTGTCGCAACTCGAGGACGATATGGTAGTAGACATGACACAACAAAAGCTAAATAATATGGCTAGATGCTCGAAGGCACTGAAACGCTTCGACCCACAGGGCATTTCCTATCTGTTCATTTACCTATTTGTGGGTGTATTTACCCATATATCATTTATTCATCTACTTCAGGAGGAACAGTGAAGTGTCGCTGACCAATGAGTCACCAGTGCCCAACGTTTCCCACTAAGCAAATCACTTTTCTTTGGGGAGGGGGGTTGTCACATCACTCACACCATTTCTTTCCTAACCTAACCTAACCCAGTCAAACGTAACGTAATCTAACGTAACCTATCCTAACCCAGTCAAACGTAACGTAACGTAACCTGGCCTAAGCCAGGTACCCATTTATCAGCCATCCCTCAGGAAATGATGAACAGCTAGGTTGACTGTGGATCTGCTGCCGCGACCAGGATTCGAACTCATACCCACTCGACCCCTGGGCGGCCGGTGAATGCACCACGGGCGGGAACGCTATGCGACACACCACAACGTCTGGCGGATCTACCTCAATCCATCTTTAATTCTGATAAATGACGATAAATGATATCTGTACAATGAAGGTAAGATATAGCATTCACTATAATCGCTTCTAAGTATCAGATTATCTTATTTACATTTGAAAAGGATTTGAGCCTGTTATCAATAACAATGATGATGTTGCATAGAAAATGCTTCCTTGATGCGTTTCATGAATTGAGAAAGTATTCGGTAAAGGTACCAACAACTGAGACTGAATGGTAACTTCATCTACAAATGTAATTGTTGTAAAGTAATCATATCACGAGATAATGACACCTACCCGCACCTCTATCTACTAATGTAACAAAGTAATTTCTCAACACGACTGTATAAAATAAACTTTAACTAGAAATAAAAGTGCAATAATAATACGAAGATGATCATACGAAAGGCAATTAATTACATCAACAAGCGAAACTAAAAGGCAATTATATCAACGAGAGAAAACGAAAGAAGAGGCTTGGTATTTCGGGGGGACTAACATGTTCACTTGGGGAAGGTTGGATATGGGACGCGAAAACCATACGGGACGATGACTGAATGAAGACAATGATGAATAAGAATGCGTGAAAGATAAAAGACGTCGGACAGGTCTTCCAAATTGGGGAAAGATAAGCGTGAAACAAAGTAAAGCTTCGAAAATCAGACTGGCACTGACAGAGGGAAACTTTTCAAGGTGGTATTTCCCATGCCCTGTGAGAGCTTTATCATCTCGGGTATTTCTCATTCAATGTCCCTCATTAGGCCTCTTATTCTGTGCCTTTTGCAGTGGCAGTTTATCTCATACACTCAGATAAGGAAGATTCCCACTGTGCATGGACACGAAAGGTGAAAAAGAACGTTTTAGATCCGTCAATATTCCTGTGGTATATCAAGTCCTGGAAGATGTTCGTGGATATGAGAGACAGATATTAAAGTTAAGGAATGATATATACAGGTTATTGTGTGACCTTCCCCTACTCGGTACTGATGTTAGAAAGGATACACTAGTGTCTGGTCCAGAGTGACTCCAGCACTTGCGAACTTCAATGAATAAATGCTGATGAAAGCTTCGGGTTAGTCAGCTAAAGTGATCATTTACGTACATCATCCTCTTGATTCTGACAGGCTTACGAAGTATTTGACCACTTATAAGCATGGCGTAACCTTAAGGATGTGTTGTGGAGGAGATACAGACGACACAAGACAGCCAGCATTCCAGTGGTATAAGAGAGCAAGAAATGAGTGTTAGCAGGATAAGAAATGGGGAAGAGGAAAAAAAAGATGATAAAGAAAATGTGCAGAACAATGCAGGAGATTTTTTTTTAATATTTTCCATGAATTCGTCAGGAGTAAATTGTTAGTTAAAGAGAAGCTGATCAGGTTAAAGGATCCTGGGTGCACAGGAGGATGTAAAGATAACTAAGAACCCACACGACAAACTCACAAGTCTTTCCATAGTGGGAGGCGCTACCTCCCCAACAACACCACCCACACAAAATGGTGACGAGTCTTGGAAAACACAGAAACATCTTACACAAGACACACACCAATCACTATAGGAACTTTACTTATATAAAGTCCATTGATCCTTGAAAACAAAAGTTTCTTCGTGTGTTTTGTAGAAGTGCTCAGATACGCCTGGCAAACCATCAAAAACGCTGCTCGTTTTGTCGCTGAGGGGGAAGGCCATGTGCCGAGGCAGTGGGAGACAGGCAAGTGGCGCGGTCTATCAACTGTTGGAATATGTAATCACACAGCTAATGGATGACTGCTCACATTACGTAAGCGAAAGACAACACGGATTTGAGGAATGGAATTCATGCGTAAGAAATATCTTTGACTTCTACGAGAGAGTGAGCTCTATCTTAGACAAGAGAGAGAAGGTTGGTTAGACTACTTATATCATGACTGGCACAAGGCATTGAACGATGTGCCATGTTCTATGCAAGTTGTGGCCTCTGTTTGGTTATCAGGCAGGGATACGTGGGAGCCTCGATGAACAGAAATTTACCACCGTGGAAGACGCTTTGTCGGAGAAACCTTCTCGAACTGGGTTGGAGTCACCAGTGGCGTGCTTCACTACACAGTCCTGGGACTGCTGTTCCTCTTAGTCTTCACAGATGCCTTTCCAGAGGGACTGAACTCTTATCTAAATATGTTTGCGGATGATGCTCAAGCCATGAGAGAGGTAAAGAGCGAGGAGAACTGCATGACCAAACAAGGGGACCTAGACAATCCCCGTCATTGGTCTGATGTCTGGTTGATGCAATTCAACCCGAGTGAATGTAGAGAGATGAGGATGGGACACAGCGAAAGGTCTCCACATTAATATCACCCAGCAAGAAAAAAAAAAAAAAAAAGAGCTGCAGACAAGGAGGCCAAAGGAATCCCTCACCAGACAAGGAGGCCGAGTGATTCCGTGTCTTGACAAGGAGGCCAATAGACTCCGTGGCCAGACAAGTAGGCCAATGGATTCCGTGGCCAGACATATGAGCGTGAGAGGGGGGTCGACACTGCACCAATCACAAATGACATAATCTGTCCCCTGGCAAATATTTGAATATCACCCAAGCGCAAGGATCAGGAAACACTCTGTATATCTATTCACATTCTAGAATACTATAAAACTAGAATATTCTTCTCTGATTTGGTCACTGCACCTCACCAAGCACATGCTGATACAAGAGAAGGTCCAGGGGTGGGCGACTAAGATTGTTCCAAAAGTACGAGAAACGAGTTACAGTGAGAGTGGTTGCAGGCTAATTAACTTGTCCACCATGGAAAAGAGGAAAGTTAGGGGCAACTTGATCACCATCTCGAAGTTTCAAACTTGTTTGATGAGGACGATAATGAACGATTCTCCGGAAATGTAAAAATAGAACAACCAGGAGCTAAGACATGAAATTAATCAAGGACATTTGTAATCAAATGTATAAGGAATGACATTTATAACAGAAGAATAGTGGATTAAGATCAGTGGATTAGTGGATGAAAGTGAGTAATGAAACTGTCAACTCAGACAGCATCTGAAGTTTGAAAAGCTTATTACAAAAAGCCTCAAGTGAATGGTGGCCTTATAAGTGTAAAAGTCCCTACGTCCTTCCATGTACAATATATATATATATATATATATATATATATATATATATATATATATATATATATATATATATATATATATATATATATATATTTTTTTTTTTTTTTTTTTTTTTTGCTTTGTCGCTGTCTCCCGCGTTTGCGAGGTAGTGCAAGGAAACAGACGAAAGAAATGGCCCAACCCACCCCCATACACATGTATATACATACGTCCACACACGCAAATATACATACCTACACAGCTTTCCATGGTTTACCCCAGACGCTTCACATGCCCTGATTCAACCCACTGACAGCACGTCAACCCCGGTATACCACATCGATCCAATTCACTCTATTCCTTGCCCTCCTTTCACCCTCCTGCATGTTCAGGCCCCGATCACTCAAAATCTTTTTCACTCCATCTTTCCACCTCCAATTTGGTCTCCCACTTCTCCTCGTTCCCTCCACCTCCGACACATATATCCTCTTCGTCAATCTTTCCTCACTCATTCTCTCCATGTGCCCAAACTATTTCAAAACACCCTCTTCTGCTCTCTCAACCGCGCTCTTTTTATTTCCACACATCTCTCTTACCCTTACGTTACTTACTCGATCAAACCACCTCACACCACACATTGTCCTCAAACATCTCATTTCCAGCACATCCATCCTCCTGCGCACAACTCTATCCATAGCCCACGCCTCGCAACCATACAACATTGTTGGAACCACTATTCCTTCAAACATACCCATTTTTGCTTTCCGAGATAATGTTCTCGACTTCCACACATTCTTCAAGGCCCCCAGGATTTTCGCCCCCTCCCCCACCCTATGATCCACTTCCGCTTCCATGGTTCCATCCGCTGCCAGATCCACTCCTAGATATCTAAAACACTTCACTTCCTCCAGTTTTTCTCCATTCAAACTCACCTCCCAATTGACTTGACCCTCAACCCTACTGTACCTAATAACCTTGCTCTTATTCACATTTACTCTTAACTTTCTTCTTCCACACACTTTTCCAAACTCAGTCACCAGCTTCTGCAGTTTCTCACATGAATCAGCCACCAGCGCTGTATCATCAGCGAACAACAACTGACTCACTTCCCAAGCTCTCTCATCCCCAACAGACTTCATACTTGCCCCTCTTTCCAAAACTCTTGCATTCACCTCCCTAACAACCCCATCCATAAACAAATTAAACAACCATGGAGACATCACACACCCCTGCCGCAAACCTACATTCACTGAGAACCAATCACTTTCCTCTCTTCCTACACGTACACATGCCTTACATCCTCGATAAAAACTTTTCACTGCTTCTAACAACTTTCCTCCCACACCATATATTCTTAATACCTTCCACAGAGCATCTCTATCAACTCTATCATATGCCTTCTCCAGATCCATAAATGCTACATACAAATCCATTTGCTTTTCTAAGTATTTCTCACATACATTCTTCAAAGCAAACACCTGATCCACACATCCTCTACCACTTCTGAAACCACACTGCTCTTCCCCAATCTGATGCTCTGTACATGCCTTCACCCTCTCAATCAATACCCTCCCATATAATTTACCAGGAATACTCAACAAACTTATACCTCTGTAATTTGAGCACTCACTCTTATCCCCTTTGCCTTTGTACAATGGCACTATGCACGCATTCCGCCAATCCTCAGGCACCTCACCATGAGTCATACATACATTAAATAACCTTACCAACCAGTCAACAATACAGTCACCCCCTTTTTTAATAAATTCCACTGCAATATTATCCAAACCTGCTGCCTTGCCGGCTTTCATCTTCCGCAAAGCTTTCACTACCTCTTCTCTGTTTACCAAATCATTTTCCCTAACCCTCTCACTTTGCACACCACCTCGACCAAAACACCCTATATCTGCCACTCTATCATCAAACACATTCAACAAACCTTCAAAATACTCACTCCATCTCCTTCTCACATCACCACTACTTGTTATCACCTCCCCATTTGCGCCCTTCACTGAAGTTCCCATTTGCTCCCTTGTCTTACGCACTTTATTTACCTCCTTCCAGAACATCTTTTTATTCTCCCTAAAATTTAATGATACTCTCTCACCCCAACTCTCATTTGCCCTTTTTTTCACCTCTTGCACCTTTCTCTTGACCTCCTGTCTCTTTCTTTTATACATCTCCCACTCAATTTCATTTTTTCCCTGCAAAAATCGTCCAAATGCCTCTCTCTTCTCTTTCACTAATACTCTTACTTCTTCATCCCACCACTCACTACCCTTTTTAATCAACCCACCTCCCACTCTTCTCATGCCACAAGCATCTTTTGCGCAATCCATCACTGATTCCCTAAATAAATCCCATTCCTCCCCCACTCCCCTTACTTCCATTGTTCTCACCTTTTTCCATTCTGTACTCAGTCTCTCCTGGTACTTCCTCACACAGGTCTCCTTCTCAAGCTCACTTACTCTCACCACCCTCTTCACCCCAACATTCACTCTTCTTTTCTGAAAACCCATACAAATCTTCACCTTAGCCTCCACAAGATAATGATCAGACATCCCTCCAGTTGCACCTCTCAGCACATTAACATCCAAAAGTCTCTCTTTCGCACGCTTGTCAATATATATATATATATATATATATATATATATATATATATATATATATATATATATATATATATATATATATATACATATACTTTTTTTTTTTCAAACTATTCGCCATTTCCCGCATTAGCGAGATAGCGTTAAGAACAGAGGACTGGGCCTTTGAGGGGAAATCCTCACCTGGCCCCCTTCTCTGTTCCTTCTTTTGGAAAATTAAAAAAAAAAAACGAGATGGGAGGATTTCCAGCCCCACGCTCCCTCCCCTTTTAGTCGCCTTCTACGACACGCAGGGAATACGTGGGAAGTATTCTTTCTCCCCTATCCCCAGGGATAAAATATATATATATATCAGTAATTACATGGTGACTGATCAGTGTGCCACGCTAGGATGTCTAACAAGTGTGAAAAGATAATACCATTCTTTCATTGATCAACTGGCGAACATAGCCAAAAGTTATATAAAGAAAAAAACGACTCTGATATTTAGAAACCGAGTGGAACACGTAAACGTGGACGCTTAAGACGTATGGGAAAATATAAGATTTTATAATAGTTCCTCGGAATATTCTTGGGAATCCGGAAGACAGACAATGCTGTCTACATCGCCAGAGGGAGCGAAGGGCCCACAAGGAATGGGAGAAAAGCTGAGAAATGGAGTCGTAATCTGTGCCAGACATATTGATCAATGCTTGCTGGCAAGAGTGAGAGAGGAAGATGTGTGACAGGGCCCAGAACGGGAGCCATAAATCAGGTGGAGAGAGGTGGTGAGAGGTCGAATGGATGTGATTGTGAGCTGGTGAGAAAGTGGGCTACTGTGTGTGTGTGTGTGTGTGTGTGTGTGTGTGTGTGTGTGTGTGTGTGTGTTGGTTAGACTGTTAGTGAGAGCGTGTAAAAGTGTGAAAGCGTGAGTTGGTGAAGCTTGTGTGAGATGGTAGGAGAGCCAGTCAGTCGTTTGAGAAAGTTCTTCGCTGGTGAGAATGGAAGCTGGAGGAACAGTGAGCTGGCTAGCGTTTAAATTTGGCACGACCGTCAGCAGACTTGGGAAGGGGGCCCGGGGTGGTGAAAATGTCCGCTGATGAGTGTGTCAAGTTGGTAAAAGTAATAATGCCTTTAATCTCAGAGTCTTTGAGAAGAGGATGGATGGCCGGTGAAGGTCTGGCACAGACTAGTAGACTCAACAAAGGCAAATTGGACTAAAAAAAAAAAAAAAAGAATGAAAGAAATCTAGGACACTTGAACCCGTTGCTACAAAAATCTTATACGACATTCAGGGGCCATTAAAGTAGACATACATGCTGAACACGAAGAATACATGACACGTAAAACCTCGAACAAGCGGAGTCCGGTAACGCGCGCGTGCACACACACACAATATATATATATATATATATATATATATATATATATATATATATATATATATATATATATATATATATATATTTTGTCGCTGTCTCCCGCGTTTGCGAGGTAGCGCAAGGAAACAGACGAAAGAAATGGCCCAACCCACCCCCATACACATGTATATACATACACGTCCCCACACGCAAATATACATACCCATACATCTCAATGTACACATATATATACACGCACAGACACATACATATATACCCATGCACACAATTCACACTGTCTGCCTTTATTCATTCCCATCGCCAACTCGCCACACATGGAATACCATCCCCTTCCCCCTCATGTGTGCGAGGTAGCGCTAGGAAAAGACAACAAAGGCCCCATTCGTTCACACTCAGTCTCTAGCTGTCATGCAATAATGCCCGAAACCACAGCTCCCTTTCCACATCCAGGCCCCACACAACTTTCCATGGTTTACCCCAGACGCTTCACATGCCCCGATTCAATCCATTGACAGCACGTCGACCCCGGTATACCACATCGATCCAATTCACTCTATTCCTTGCCCGCCTTTCACCCTCCTGCATGTTCAGGCCCCGATCACACAAAATCTTTTTCACTCCATCTTTCCACCTCCAATTTGGTCTCCCACTTCTCCTCGTTCCCTCCACCTCCGACACATATATCCTCTTGGTCAATCTTTCCTCACTCATTCTCTCCATGTGCCCAAACCATTTCAAAACACCCTCTTCTGCTCTCTCAACCACGCTCTTTTTATTTCCACACATCTCTCTTACCTTGCATTACTTACTCGATCAAACCACCTCACCACACATTGTCCTCAAACATCTCATTTCCAGCACATCCACCCTCCTGCACACTACTTTATCCATAGCCCACGCCTCGCAACCATACAATATATATATATATATATATATATATATATATATACATATATATATGGAACAAAGGCTTTCCATCCCTGACCAGCCTATGCCCATGAGGTTCGCCGTTGCCCCTCGTCACCTGAGGGGCCATTGTCTCACTATCCCATCGCTGTCAACACAGGAGCCTCCCCTACAACTTGTCTCGGGTCTTCATGTTCTTCACGTAGTAAGTTTAAAAGTTATGATACGTTCGTGTCGGGGCGTACACGGCGTTAAACTACTGCCTCTCAACACGAATGATAAATTCAAGTTAACACCAATGATAAATTCAAGTTAAAAGTTTGTAATGAAGTGTCTGAGATGCTATAGGCCAGAATTACCTGTTCCTGTACACAGCACAACAACACACATCCTACTCTTGTATGCGCATACTCTGTTACTCAAGGATAATCATCTATAATTATCTTGCTCAAGTGCCTAATTACATTTTCTTTTTTACCTTCATAACAGCCTCGAGTGAGAGAGTCCGTGTTGTGTTTACCTCGCCATGTACCGTCCCAGCACTGCTTAATTTGCATGTCGTCCACAAATGTGGGTCGCGTTATGTTACAAGTAATCCTCTGACCTCTGACCCCGTCCTGCCAACTTCCTCCACCTTGTGGCACAGTCCACATGAACTTCCTCTGACCTCGTCCTGCCAACTTCCTCCACCTTGTGGCACAGTCCACATGAACTTCCTCCTCTGACCCCGTCCTGCCAACTTCCTCCACCCTGGAATACGGTCCACATCAACTTCCTCAATCCTGGGATACGGTCCACATCAACTTCCTTCCACTTTGGGACACAGTCCACATGAAATTCCTCCACCCTGGGATACAATCCACATCAACTAACTCCACCTTTAGACTCAATCTACATCATCAGAATCACACCTTCTACAACACATGAAACTTCAGGGAACGTGAGTATCAGAACTTCAGGAAACGTGAGTATCAGAACTTCAGGAACCGTGAGTATCAGAACTTCAGAAAACGTAAATAATGACACAAACATTGGCTAATTCACCTTCTTATGTATACTAATCAACACAGACATGCAGGTCATTAAGACGTGATCATAATCCACTAAGGCAGACACACAGCACTTAAAACACTATAGATTCTGAAGTCAGTTGTCATAAATCCTTCACTTACGAACGACAGAGGACATTTAAAATTCATCTCCAGGTGTTAGAACTCATGATACATGACACCATACAAGCCGTCAGCAACCACACCCACAGCAAAGACTGTACAATCTTCACTCAAACATGTCAGCCATCACACATCCTCCTTTTAAACCTCTGAGGGTTAGGAAAGCTTGACCCCCTCTCCCCTGTCCCTGCTCCTGTACTTGATGTATGTGATGACCAATTCGATCTGTCTCCTGGTTTGGTTATAAGTGACGTATACGTGCTACTTAAATGCACTTTGAGCTAAAGTAAAATAAAGGGAAGGGCGGGGGGGGGATATGGCCTCCAGAGGGAAGCATATGCAAAAAGGCTGGGAATAGATACAGAAGAGTTAGGAACGTACTGGGATATAGAATCTAGATACACTAATGAAAAAAAAATGGGAGAGCAGCAATCTGTTTCATGTACAATATGGCAGAACATGGATCTCGCACGATAGATGCAGAACCAAAATCCCGCACGATAGATGGTATATACATCTCTGAAGGGAGGGAGTAGATGTGAAGGACTGTGTGGTAGACGACCAAGCCGGTGATGGTGGGACCTTCAGGACGAACTGTGGTAAGTCTACGAAGATCTTCAACCTTTCCCGAACTTTCTCAAACATGGCCACAAAATAAAAAAAAAAAAAAAATGCCAGAGATATTGTCAACGTTATATCCATTCTACAACAATATCCTACAACCCAGACGGTGCACATCAGCCGTAAAACCACATAGGTCTGAATTTCAACAACTCCTCGAGTGTCTTGGGCATTTATAAAACAAATGAAGTTTCCTAGTGTTAAGTAAGACTCGTTCCCTGCGGCACAGTTCAGAGATGGTCTTATGTAACTCGCGGGGTCCTGCCGCAGCACAGTTTACGTATTTACCCGCTAAATTAAAAGTTTATCTTATCTCTCTCTTTTCTCTTGATACCCAGTGGCGTTTCCTGCGTCCCTAAACCATGTTTATCTCTGCCCTGGACAACGGAGAGTAGAGCTGGACGGAACAGTACTTATTCTAATATACTTTCCCTCCCTCACGCCTCCTACTGCATGAAACTTAATCTTGGAGATGATATCAGTGGATGATATCACATCTACTTGTTCCCTCCGCTGTGGCCTCGAGTCCACTCGATTTCCTCCTTAGCTGAGGAGATTTCAAGGGTTCTATTCCCTTGCGCTGCTGACCCGTGACGCATTCACCGGCCGCCCGGGGTCGAGCGTCTACAGATGCGACTCCTGGTGGCGGCTGTCTGTCCGCAGTGAGTCTAGGTGTTCATCGTCTCCTAGGGAATGGTCAATAAATTGGGTAGCGCCGGGAACATAAGGAAGAATAGAAGAAAGGCTGCACCAGCTCACAGCCAACCTCTAGCTGTGTGTGTGTGTGTGTGTGTGTGTGTGTGTGTGTGTGTGTGTGTGTGTGTGTGTGTGCGTGTGCGTGTGCGTGTGCGCGCGCGCGCATCTAACTCTACCCCTCCGTCACATATCACATACGTAGCACTTGACTATGGCCGTTCCTCCTGCACTACTGTCGCAGCAGAAGAGCTGGACGAGAGAGGAGACGTCAGGGGAGGAGGGGCGCCCTCTCTGGCGTCGGTCGGTGGTGGGCGCCCAGCAGGTGTTATCATGGCAACAGTGAGCCAGAGACGCTGCGAGAAGATAGTCATCATCACAGCCAAAGTTGAGGAGGAAGGTCTTACCCCAGTGACGCCACACCACGCTGCACAAAGGCTCTTTATATATGACGTGGGAGATTAAGACACTCGATGTGAGAGAGATCACGAGACAGAGATGTCGAATCTTTTTCATCTATGATGGAGGGAGAGGGAGAGAGAGAGAAGCAGAGATGGAGCGTAGGGAGAGGGAGAAGCAGAGATGGAAAGCAGGGAGAGGGAGAAAGAAGCTGAGACTGTATGTAGAGATAGGGAGTGAGAAATCGAGATGGAACGTAAGGAGAGAAAATGGAGATGGAAGCAAAGGGAGAGAGAAGACGATATGGAACATACAAAGAGAGGTAGGGAGAGGATTAGGAGAGAGAGAGAGAGACGCAGGATGAGTTGAATACATGAGAAGCCACAAAGCAAAGGAATGCGAGGCAGAATTAGCTTTTGAAGAGAAGAAAGAGCTAAACAAATCACAGCGGGAGTGGAACTACAGAGGGAGTGGCAGATTAGGCGAGAATCACCATCATTTCCATCGAAATTACGACGCTCGTGTAATCCCAGGTGTCCCATGGCCTGCAGGGAGGTGCCCCACGGCCTGCAGGGAGGTGCCCCACGGCCTGCAGGGAGGTGCCCCACGGCCTGCAGGGAGGTGCCCCACGGCCTGCAGGGAGGTGCCCCACGGCCTGCAGGGAGGTGCCCCATGGCCTGCAGGGAGGTGCCCCACGGCCTGCAGGGAGGTGCCCCACGGCCTGCAGGGAGGTGCCCCATGGTCTGCAGGGAGGTGCCCCATGGCCTGCAGGGAGGTGCCCCACGGCCTGCAGGGAGGTGCCCCATGGCAACTATCTGACATAAGTCCAGCAACGAAACACCTGCGATGGTACACGTTTGCTACATGTATTTCAAACGACCCTGTTGATCGTACACGAAGGCTATCTGGCATTGCGGTCAACAGGTGTGGCCCTATCGTTTAGCCTGCGTCACCAGCCCAGTGGTGTGGCCTTATAGAAATCCGAAGGATCCTGTCGCCCACCGTGCCAAAAGAGACAAGGACCACACCATACCCTGCTGAAGGCGTGGGTCGTTCCGCTGGGTGTAGGAATTACACAATACTGTACCCAGCAAAACCCGTCCCCATTTTGGTGATGCACAGAGCAATGGATCTTGATGTTTGGCATACAAGGTCAATATTGTACGTCCAGGTTCAATCCACGCCCATACGGTCAATCATTATTTCCTTGTAACCCTCGAGTGAGTGGGAACAGCAGTAGGAGTCGTAGCCATAAGACCAACCGGCGGTGCAAACGCGTCGGCACAGGTGAGTGTCGCATGTTACCTCACCACCAGATCTCCCTCCCACTTGGCTCTGCCTCAGCTGCAGTGTGAGGGCGGGTAGCTGCTGCCTCCCTCGCACACAGTGTCAAGATGTGGTCGTAAAGGGTCCAGGCTTAAGGTGAGGTGGGTGGCGCGGGTGGCAGCGATAAGCTTAAGCTGTTTGTACACAACTTTCACGTAAATCTTAATCTGTTTGTACACAGTTCCCACGTAATCCCACAGTGCCTGACCCTCCCATAATTGTCATGTTTCCCATGCATGTCTCCCTCCCGTGCGCCTAGCCATCATAAGCTGTCACTCGTATAATCTCTACATGTCCCGCTGCATAATTAAGACCCTGGTCATTACCAACCTCATTACCAACGTTCAGATGTCCTCAGGTGTAATCCTAAGGTGATAATTACGCTAGTTTCAACCTCCTGGTTTCCCTTTACCTCCTCCCTAACTCTCCTCCTCCCGACTCAATTCGAACCACATAATGTGGAGAAGATCATATCAGTGTTTCCCATGTTATAACATCCCTTCCTACCCTACAAGCTGGTTGTTATAATAACCTCGGTTGTTAGCTGCAGAAATTTGCTTGTGAGAAGTTTTCAGTCATCTTCGCTAATGTCATAAAGGTTCATGTTCATGGATCTTATTTCTCATATTGGGATTCGCATATTAGGGCTGGTGTGTGTGTGTGTGTGTGTGTATTCACAGGAGTAAAGATATAGTTACATATATACAAGGTTAAGAAACGGGGCAACGTGAGTGTAAAACTCTCTCCTCGTAACACATAAACAGTAATCACACACACACACACACACACACACACACACACACACACACACCTGAAGACACTAAAACAGAAGAGCAGGTAAAAAATTTCTAGGGGAAGTTACAGAGAACGCAACTTGCAACGCGAAAAACGGAACGATAGGAATTTGCTCGGTGGAAGATCTAGAAAAGTGCCGGGTATTCAGGACAAGATTTGAGAGATAGAGATAGAGATAGAGAGAAAAGAATATGTGAGAGAAGGCAAGAGACAGACTGAGGTTACGAAAGGCTACAGATCTGAGGAGCTTCCTCACTTCCTGGCAGAGGTGAGGACTTTTAAGTGATTCAAATGTTAGACTGAAACTAATTCCTATAAGCGTGTGGACAGACGCGCTGGTAGGAGACAATAGAGCCGGTGTTCAAGAACCGCATTAGGGAAAACAAACCTGATGTTGGCGTAGTTCTGGACAAGACAACACTTGCTAAGGAGATGAGATCTGATCTAATTTTCCTTTTCAGACACACTGTAGCAAGGATAGGCTGGCCCTCTTGATAACGTACAACATTTGGTAATGACACTGAAAAACGGGATACGTTTTGGCGATATCAAAATTCGCTGATGATACCGAACCGGGAAATGAATCTACCATAGATACTAACTGTCTGTACCTGAGAATTGACAAAAGACAAACGGATAAATTGGGCAAATGAATTTCCACATCGATCCGGGAAAAGTTATACATATCGGCTGTAAATTCGAAAAGACGAGCCATGAATTCGATTCAGTTACAAGATGGAAGTGAAGAGAAAGAAATAGTTTTAATAAGTTTTCGGTTACCAAAAAGATAAATTGGTAAACAGTACACAGAAGTTAAATAAATGATGAACAAAAACGAGGGTTCATAGACAGAGCATTGGAATCCAGTACCTCACGACTCACTGCTTCGTTCTCACCTCGAATGAAATGTTTAGTTGAATTCGTTTAATTCAAAAAGAATAGAAAAAGAAAATGGAGAGTAGTTCCAGTGGCGAACTATGAGGACACTTTCCAGACTGACACTCGAAACCCATAAGATCCGGCAAGACGATCCAAACTTATATATCTTACAAGAGAAAGTTAAAGGGTGACTTGATTCTACCATTGAACACTACCCATCTAATCCCCTGGTTAAGGCTGGATCAACCAGCGTTCACCTGTGGTAATGGATACAAATCCACGAGCAAACGTTATACTTCGAATGTGGCAAACTACTGTATCTCGACTCGTCGGAATACCCGTAAGCTCCACCATACATACGAAGTAAATATAGACTTCACGAGTACTTCAAGTCCACGACTGGCATCCTTAGCGCCATCGTAAAGGTAAAGATCACAGGTTCTGTAAGTCATTTACTTATCTTTTTTCTAAGGCTTCAAGCACGAAGCTCGATGCTTGAGATCCCTTCCACTATCACAGAAAACCTCAAGAGGACCTAGTTAGTGGTCTGTTCCTCTTTGCATTCCTCTGTGTTCCCTTACGTTTCCTCTGTGTTCCCTTACGTCCTTCTAAATTCCCTTACGTTCTTCTGTATTCCCTTACGTTCCTCTGTAATAGATTGACAGGCTGTCTTCCAGAATCTATCGCTGCCTCCAGCGATGAGATCCACTGCTTCTGATGGAGATGGGATGTCTCTTGACCCGAAAAAAGAAAGTTAAATGGAGCCCCCTCAAAAAAAAAAAAAAAAAAAAACTCTCGGGGGTTCATAACACGTTCTGAAGGACCCTCCAGCATATGGGAATATCCGAAAGTGTCCCACTGGAAGCGCTGAGGGTAACAAGTCGTTACGTCAGGCTGCGTAACTCCTGCTTGTAGATACACACGACTCCCTCGAGGGCCGGCAGGAGAGGCCCTCGAGATATAATGATGCCAGGGCGTGTGTGAGCGGGAGAGCAGACGTCAAGTGGGAGTCCACAAGAGGGGCAGGTCACTCAATAACTTAATCTGGTAAGGCGTCTTCCATGAGTGGCATTACTGAAGAATGTGGTTCACTGAAAGAACGTTATCTCTCTCTCTCTCTCTCTCTCTCTCTCTCTCTCTCTCTCTCTCTCTCTCTCTCTCTCTCTCTCTCTCTCCCCGTTTCCCACGTTTGCAAGGGAGCGCCAGAAACAGACCAAGAAAGGCTACATCCGCTTTTCTATCCTCATACGATCATGTATAATGCACTGAAACCACTGCTCCCTATTCACAACCAGCCCCAAGAGTCCTTTACATGATTTACTCCGGAGATTTCACATTCCCCGGTTCAGTCCACTGACAGCACGTCGACCCCTGTATACCACAACGTTCCAGTTCACTCTATCCCGTGCACGCCCTTCACCATCCTGCATGTTCAGGCCCTATTCACTCAAATTTTTTTTCACTCCATCCTTCCATTTCCAATTTGTTCACTCCGTCGTCTTTGTTCCCTCCTATCCCTGACACATATAACATCTTTGTCTACCTTTCCTCACTTACCGTCTCCGCATGTTCAAAACCATTTCAGCACATCCTCTTCAGCTCCCTTGACCACATTCTTTATTGCCACATCTCCCCTTCACCCTTTCATATACCGTCTTCAAGCATTCAATTTCCAACACATCCTCCCTCCTCTACACACTTATCTAGAGCTCATGCATGGCATCCATATAATATTGTTGGGATTACTATTCCTCCAAACATATCCATTTTTGCTCTTCCAGATAACGTTCTCTTTCCCCACATTCCTCAGTGCTCCAAGAACCTTCGCCCCTCCCCTATCCTATGGCTCACCTCCGCTTCCATGATACCATTCGCTGCTAAGTCCACTCACATATATCTAAAACACTTAACTTCCTCCAAATTTTCTCCATTCAAACTTACATCCCAACTAACTTGTCCCTCAACCCAATTGAACCTAATAACCTTGCTCTTATTCACATTTACTCTCAACTTTCTTCTTTTGCACACTTTTCCAAAGTCAGTCACCAACTTCTGCAGTTTCTCACTCTAACGTACCGCCCACCACTTCCCAGATCCTGTCATTCCCCACAGACTGCACACAAGCTCCTCTCTCCAAGAATCACACATCGATACACACACACACACAAATATAATATATATATATATATATATATATATATATATATATATATATATATATATATATATATATATATTATATATTATATATATATATATATATATATATATATATATATATATATATATATATATATATATATATTTCCCTGGGGATAGGGGAGAAAGAATACTTCCCACGTATTCCCTGCGTGTCGTAGAAGGCGACTAAAAAGGAAGGGAGCGGGGGGCTGGAAATCCTCCCCTCTGTTTTTTTTAATTTTCCAAAAGAAGGAACAGAGAAGGGGGCCAGGTGAGGATATTCCCTCAAAGGTCCAGTCCTCTGTTCTTAACGCTACCTTGCTAATGCAGGAAATGAGTAATATGAATAAAAAAAAAATATACACATATATATATACACATATATATATATATATATATGCAATTGAGTGGGAGAAGTATAAAAGAAAGAGACAGGAGGTCAAGAGAAAGGTGCAAGAGGTGAAAAAAAGGGCAAATGAGAGTTGGGGTGAGAGACTATCAGTAAATTTTAGGGAGAATAAAAAGATGTTCTGGAAGGAGGTAAATAGGGTGCGTAAGACAAGGGAGCAAATGGGAACTTCAGTGAAGGGCGTAAATGGGGAGGTGAAAACAAGTAGCGGTGATGTGAGAAGGAGATGGAATGAGTATTTTGAAGGTTTGTTGAATGTGTCTGATGACAGAGTGGCAGATATAGGGTGTTTTGGTCGAGGTGGTGTGCAAAGTGAGAGGGTTAGGGAAAATGATTTGGTAAACAGAGAAGAGGTAGTAAAAGCTTTGCGGAAGATGAAAGCCGGCAAGGCAGCAGGTTTGGATGGTATTGCAGTGGAATTTATTAAGAAAGGGGGTGACTGTATTGTTGACTGGTTGGTAAGGTTATTTAATGTATGTATGACTCATGGTGAGGTGCCTGAGGATTGGCGGAATGCGTGCATAGTGCCATTGTACAAAGGCAAAGGGGATAAGAGTGAGTGCTCAAATTACAGAGGTATAAGTTTGTTGAGTATTCCTGGTAAATTATATGGGAGGGTATTGATTGAGAGGGTGAAGGCATGTACAGAGCATCAGATTGGGGAAGAGCAGTGCGGTTTCAGAAGTGGTAGAGGATGTGTGGATCAGGTGTTTGCTTTGAAGAATGTATGTGAGAAATACTTAGAAAAGCAAATGGATTTGTATGTAGCATTTATGGATCTAGAGAAGGCATATGATAGAGTTGATAGAGATGCTCTGTGGAAGGTATTAAGAATATATGGTGTGGGAGGCAAGTTGTTAGAAGCAGTGAAAAGTTTTTATCGAGGATGTAAGGCATGTGTACGTGTAGGAAGAGAGGAAAGTGATTGGTTCTCAGTGAATGTAGGTTTGCGGCAGGGGTGTGTGATGTCTCCATGGTTGTTTAATTTGTTTATGGATGGGGTTGTAAGGGAGGTAAATGCAAGAGTCCTGGAAAGAGGGGCAAGTATGAAGTCTGTTGGGGATGAGAGAGCTTGGGAAGTGAGTCAGTTGTTGTTCGCTGATGATACAGCGCTGGTGGCTGATTCATGTGAGAAACTGCAGAAGCTGGTGACTGAGTTTGGTAAAGTGTGTGGAAGAAGAAAGTTGAGAGTAAATGTGAATAAGAGCAAGGTTATTAGGTACAGTAGGGGTGAGGGTCAAGTCAATTGGGAGGTGAGTTTGAATGGAGAAAAACTGGAGGAAGTGAAGTGTTTTAGATATCTGGGAGTGGATCTGTCAGCGGATGGAACCATGGAAGCGGAAGTGGATCATAGGGTGGGGGAGGGGGCGAAAATTTTGGGAGCCTTGAAAAATGTGTGGAAGTCGAGAACATTATCTCGGAAAGCAAAAATGGGTATGTTTGAGGGAATAGTGGTTCCAACAATGTTGTATGGTTGCGAGGCGTGGGCTATGGATAGAGATGTGCGCAGGAGGATGGATGTGCTGGAAATGAGATGTTTGAGGACACTGTGTGGTGTGAGGTGGTTTGATCGAGTAAGTAACGTAAGGGTAAGAGAGATGTGTGGAAATAAAAAGAGCGTGGTTGAGAGAGCAGAAGAGGGTGTTTTGAAATGGTTTGGGCACATGGAGAGAATGAGTGAGGAGAGATTGACCAAGAGGATATATGTGTCGGAGGTGGAGGGAACGAGGAGAAGAGGGAGACCAAATTGGAGGTGGAAAGATGGAGTGAAAAAGATTTTGTGTGATCGGGGCCTGAACATGCAGGAGGGTGAAAGGAGGGCAAGAAATAGAGTGAATTGGTGTCATGTGGTATACAGGGGTTGACGTGCTGTCAGTGGATTGAAGCAAGGCATGTGAAGCGTCTGGGGTAAACCATGGAAAGCTGTGTAGGTATGTATATTTGCGTGTGTGGACGTGTGTATGTACATGTGTATGGGGGGGGGGGTTGGGCCATTTCTTTCGTCTGTTTCCTTGCGCTACCTCGCAAACGCGGGAGACAGCGACAAAGTATAAAAAAAAAAAAAAAAAAATATATATATATATATATATATATATATATATATATATATATATATATATATATATATATTGGAAAGGATCACAATTTTGCGCGTGATCAAGATATTCCAATGAGTCCACGGGGAAAATGAAACACGAAAAGTTCCCAACATGTGATTGTCGACAATCACATGTTTACTAAATGGCGTCCTAGCTTCGTCTCTTCGATGTATATCAACTGAATGCTATATTTCTCTCTTGTGTCTCCCCTGATGATGTGATTATTACACGAAAGTGCACTTGGGAACTTTTCGTGTTTCATTTTCCCCGTGGACTCATTGGAATATCTTGATCACGCGCAAAATTGTGATCCTTTCCAATATATATATATATATATATATATATATATATATATATATATATATATATATATATATATATATATACCGCCCACGTATTATCTTCGTGTCGTAGAAGTCTACTAAGAGGATCGGGGAGCAGGTGGCTGGCAATCCTCCCCTCCTGTATTACTCTCCAAGAGAAAGAACAGAGCAAGGAACCAAGTGAGGATTATTTTTCCACTCTAATGCCCCGTCATCTGTCCTTGACGCTGCCTCGCTCCCGCGGGCTAGCACGAGTGGTCGTAATATCATAAATATTTGATATATTCCAGAGGCTGTTGGATCCCCTGGGGTTCTTGCGCCAAGCAAGCGATACATTATAACACCGGGCCAAAATCTCGAACACATATTGCCAGAATATATCTTGCGAGGCGTCATCTTTGCCCTGAGCCACGGGCTAGATTCTACATTTTTTTTCTCCTCACGAATACATTGCCAAGATGGGCGACTGGACTGTATGATGATACTGGGTTCATTACAGCACTGTATCAAGATTTCTTCAACATGTATGATATCATTTTTGTTTAAGGTTGATCTCAAATCATAATTAGATTTCGGTTTTCAACGGATTTGCAACATTTGTTTTATTAATTACATGACCAAATTCTAACACATCGGTAAAGGGAAATTCAGGAAATCCCTTTAGGCAAGAAAAGTGACCTTTGACCCGCCAAACACCTAGAAGGTGTTTGGCGGGTCAAAGGTCATCTTGAGATTACAGGACGCAAACTCCTTCAACTCTTAATACTAAGTTTTTCCTGGTTATTAACATGCGACCTTATATATATATATATATATATATATATATATATATATATATATATATATATATATATATATATATATATATATATATATAATCTTCACTCGACGAAACCATGTAAAACATAACATGGATTTCGATACCAATATATAGCTGACAATATTAAATATATTACTGCTATATTGGTTTGATTATATCATTTTCACACACACACACACACACACACACACACACACGTACGTCGGTGGAGTCTGATTTACCGCCTCTTCTGCACCCTCAAAAATCGTTTCCACCCACCATAAATACAAGGAAAAATACGACGTGGCATCGTGTCGGTGTTGCCCACAGCAGCGCCCTGATTTCCCCACCAGCGCATCGGCGGCGTCTGCGGATGCAGATCCAGGCCCGCCCATGACACGGGTAAGCAACAACCTCTCCATTATGCTACCAGTGGCAGGGGCGTCCGTAAGTCCCCACTGTGTAGCTCTGGGCAAATGGGGGCAGCGCATACCGCCGGAATGCTCAGAAATACATCACAGTCTCATGGAGGATCACTTAGCGACAGGGAACGACAAAACGAGTCTTTATAAAGAACCTTTTTGAGGTCAAGTAAGTTATTTACGGATTGCCCCTTGGTTCTCAGGGCATTACATATTTTATATATATATATATATATATATATATATATGTAGGTTTGCGGCAGGGGTGTGTGATGTCTCCATGGTTGTTTAATTTGTTTATGGATGGGGTTGTTAGGGAGGTAAATGCAAGAGTCTTGGAAAGAGGGGCAAGTATGAAGTCTGTTGGGGATGAGAGAGCTTGGGAAGTGAGTCAGCTGTTGTTCGCTGATGATACAGCGCTGGTGGCGGATTCATGTGAGAAACTGCAGAAGCTGGAGACGGAGTTTGGTAAAGTGTGTGGAAGAAGAAAGTTAAGAGTAAATGTGAATAAGAGCAAGGTTATTAGGTACAGTAGGGTTGAGGGTCAAGTCAATTGGGAGGTGAGTTTGAATGGTGAAAAACTGGAGGAAGTGAAGTGTTTTAGATATCTGGGAGTGGATCTGTCAGCGGATGGAACCATGGAAGCGGAAGTGGATCATAGGGTGGGGGAGGGGGCGAAAATTTTGGGAGCCTTGAAAAATGTGTGGAAGTCGAGAACATTATCCCGGAAAGCAAAAATGGGTATGTTTGAAGGAATAGTAGTTCCAACAATGTTGTATGGTTGCGAGGCGTGGGCTATGGATAGAGTTGTGCGCAGGAGGATGGATGTGCTGGAAATGAGATGTTTGAGGACAATGTGTGGTGTGAGGTGGTTTGATCGAGTAAGTAACGTAAGGGTAAGAGAGATGTGTGGAAATAAAAAGAGCGTGGTTGAGAGAGCAGAAGAGGGTGTTTTAAAATGGTTTGGGCACATGGAGAGAATGAGTGAGGAAAGATTGACCAAGAGGATATATGTGTCGGAGGTGGAGGGAACGAGGAGAAGAGGGAGACCAAATTGGAGGTGGAAAGATGGAGTGAAAAAGATTTTGTGTGATCGGGGCCTGAACATGCAGGAGGGTGAAAGGAGGGCAAGGAATAGAGTGAATTGGATCGATGTGGTATACCGGGGTTGACGTGCTGTCAGTGGATTGAATCAAGGCATGTGAAGCGTCTGGGGTAAACCATGGAAAGCTGTGTAGGTATGTATATTTGTGTGTGTGGACGTGTGTATGTACATGTGTATGGGGGGGGTTGGGCCATTTCTTTCGTCTGTTTCCTTGCGCTACCTCGCAAACGCGGGAGACAGCGACAAAGTATAAAAAAAAAAAAAAAAAAAAAAAAAAAAATATATATATATATATATATATATATATATATATATATATATATATATATATATATATATATATATATATATATATATCAAGTGGTCTTGGAAACTCTCGTTTGCTTGACAATGACGGTAGAAGGGTTTGGACCTCCAAGGACGATTCGAAAATAGTAGAGGAGCTGAGCGGAAGTAATAGGATTTAGGTTAAGGGCGGGAAAAATTTAAAGGACTCTGGATGTTGTTAAAAGGGTTTGAACCCTCCACAGACGATTCGAAAATCATAGAGGAGTCGGGAGGACGTAATCGGATTTAGGTTAAGGGCGGGAAAAACTTAGAGGACTCTTTACTCTCAAGGAAAAGGACGTAAAATAATAAACTGCGGTGCTGTCAATTCAATAGGAGGTCACAAGATTCTTTCTAGGATTGACCTTTTTGTTTTGGTGAAGGGAAGGAAGGGTAGGAATTATTCTATATGATGTAGTGCATATAATACTCTATATCTTATCATTCTTTCTTTTGACGTTGGAGGCTTCAGACACGGACAGAAGTCCACATGAAGGCCGGGCCTTAACTGAAATACAGAAAGGGTACTGAAAGGGGGGGGAAAATAAGACAAAGAAAATATTTACGAATTTTGGAAAAAGTGGAAAAACCTGCCCTTTGAAATGTGTCAGATCATAGTTATTGGGGAAAAACATAAGAGGATACAAAGATCTAAAGCTTCGAGGTGTTAGGAAAGTTCAAAAAGGCCCACCCTTCGAGTGTGCCAACGGCAGCAGCTTGCCGAGTAGTGCCTGGTCTAGCTAGCGGTGGGGGGCAAACAAGCAGCCACCTCTCGGGAACAAAAAACCAAAGTAATACCTATACAAGAGGGAAAGTGAACCCACACTGCGGCGTAGGGCAAAGGGGGATCAAGTTTGGAAGTCAGCTACGGCCAGTTTATAAGTCGGATCGCTTTCGACTCTGAACTGGAAAATCTAACTTTCTTAAAAAAGAAAAGTCAGGTCATGCCGGTTAGGGAAAACATGGGTTTGTAGCGAGTCACAAAGTCCTGAGGCAAGGAATTAAATATATAGATATGACAGCGACCCATATACTCGAGGTGCCAGCGACTACTTACGTCATCACATGACGCACTACCTTGTCGCGTATTACTCAGTGTAGCTTACGACGTAGAGGCACACGGGAACATTGTCCTAGGGATTAGGAGCCGAAGTAATATCCATAAAAGCGAGGAAGGGAACTCCGATAACGGTGTAGGGGAAAAAAGTGGCAAGTGACGAGGTCAGTTTGGGAGAGTTTGATAGGCTGTAGTATTCTAAGCTAGACCTTGTCTAGTAGTCGGTATTATAGAGCTATAACCTCCCCAAGACGTGTTGATAGCTCACTCTCCAGATGAGAACTTTGCAGTACGGGAGGAAGCTGCTTAGAGGAGACACTGCCTCCTCATTTGGAATGCAATCGTCAGTTCCTTACTGGTAGATCTAACTATTTCTGTCACGTAAGGTGTCCAAAATGGATCCGTTGTCACGGTGATACAAAATAACATTGACCGTGTTGAGTGGTGGAGTTCTAGAGCAGCTGAAGACGATGGGAAAATTATGAAAAGCTTTAAGCGAGGAAGAGCGGGGATGGGGCATTACAGGCGTCAAACAAACTAGGTTACGTCTGCCACAATGGGAAAGCCTGTTCACATCGAGGTTAATGAAGGTCGGTGTTGCTGTCAATATCTTATGGAGGCTGCTTCGCGAGGGTGATGTGTTCTATTAGTGTTTCTCTTACATACTCTTCCCCCGACGACGTTTCGTGACATCTATTCCACTCTCAACAGAACGATGAGTGAGCTGCTGAGAGGAGGGTTTCACCACTAGCGGTAGTAAGGACAGCTGAAAGACAACAGTGACACACAGAAGGAAAATCTGGAAAGCTATGAAAGACGAATGAATAGCGAACGAGTCTTTCCCTCTCCCCCCCCCCTCACCCCCCTCACCCCCCCCAAAAGAGAAATCTTTCCTCTTGCGGGAAAGAAATATGAGAAAATCTTCAAAAGCCATCAAGGGACGTTTGCTTTCTGGACCTTCAAACCTCAATTGCCTGATGGCTGAAGGCGGTTTCGGTGCTCTGAGGGCTGCACTTAACGCGGGTACCATAGGTCGAAACCTCCCAGAGGCACGGCTCGTTCGTGGGCGAGTGCATAACATTCCTTTTTTCAGTATTTTCTGGCCCGAGTTCATAGATCACCTGAACACTGAACGTTCACTGACGTTACAACATGCGTTACAATACGCCTGTAAGAATATTTTCACAACGGATCGTACGGTGGTCCAATATGTCTCTATTTTCACAACGGATCGTTCGGTGTTTCATATATTTCAGGCACGATTTTTCGTTGCATAACAGTCATCGCGTAACGCTTAATTTGAAAACAGTTGTGCGTATGTAAAAAATGGCGTATTTCGTCTTTTTCGCGGGGTTTTACGTGTGTGTGTGTGTGTGTGTGTGCATGCGTGTGTAACCTCTCCTCCCTCCCTCTCAACAGCCCATCTTTACAGTATGTAATTTTGGACACTTTCATCCTCTGGTCGCGTACGATTAAATGGATCGTTGATCATCATTGTCATTGTCTATGATCATCATCACTACTGAAATTATTATTATTATCATTTATATTTTCATTATCACTATCATTATGATTATTGTTATACTTATCATTAGTCTCATTCTTACTATCATCATTATCATAATCATCATTATTACCATTACTGCCTATCCTTAAGGATAGAGGAGGAAGACTATTGCCCACCTAACTCCTGCGTGTTGAGGAAGACAGCTACGAGCGGTGGGAGGGGAAGGTCTGGAAATCTTCCCCTACTGTATTACTACTTTCCGAAATAAGGAGCAGAGGGAGAAGCCAAGCGAAGATTACCTCTCTTTCGTTCAGTCTTCCGTTCTTTACGCTACCTCGCTAAGGCAAGAAGTTGCGAGCATGTATATATCACTGCTTCAAACAGGACCAGTGGTATGGGAAACAACACTACCCATGTATTTCCTTCGTATGCACATACACTGAACCCCTTCCCTACCCCGGCCTCACTCACCCCTGAACTCCATTATACGAGACAATGCAACCAAATGAAACTACACTCCCCAGACAAATAAGAGTCACTTTTTCCCGTCTGCCCTCTGGAAACCACCATTTCTTCAGCATTACAGACACTGATTCAGCATATAACAGAACCTGTCGTGCATAAGACGCAATTTCCATACTGAAGACACCAACGACCTCTTCCTGATTTGCTCACTTACTCATCCTTACGAGAAATACACAAAATAACACATTTTTTGACGTATGTTCCAGGCCGATGGACGTGGCTGGCTCCCTGGGCGTTGCGGAAGCCCCATAAAAGAAGGTCCTGAGATTAATACGGTGGTGTCATGTAAGAATCTACTCCATTCCAAACAAAAGGCGAAGAAACGAAGCACAGAAGTTCAACAAACCGACGCAGTGGTTAGAATGGGGGACGGAACGATACAGCTTTCGGCGAGGATGTTGGCCTTTCATGTTTAATCTACCTTTCCCTAGATGGAAAAGGGGAGCAGTCCATTCCTTAGTATCAAGTCGGATGCCCTGATGGATCGCCGTTCATTCCCCGAGACATTATCTGAATTGGGTTCAATCAAGTGATGCATCTTAGACTCCTACTCCTGGGAGGAATTATGGAATTAAATAGTATCACTAAGAGTTCTGTGCCTCTCAGTGTCTATGCGCCACAAGGAATCAGGGAAACAGAAGGACACAGATTTAGAGAAGAAACAGAAAAGACGTAAGGAAATTCTCCTGCCTCGGTGGCACTACAATATTCCCGTACCAATCAGCCAACCCTAAACTCCATCATTATTTCAATTTCAGGATCTGTGTTCTAGCTTCTCCATTACAAGGATTGCTGGAGACTGGAGGCCTGGATGAGAGGGTAACCTCCAATTTATGAATGTAATTCTCTTTATTAGAGATAATTTTGCAAGGGGAAGAAATGAATTAATTCCCTTATGGCTTGGGGAAGTTTTCCTTTATGAAAATTCTTAGGATGTAAGTTTTCTTGAACAGAAAACGGGCGTGTAATGTAAGCTTATATCACCTGGAAAACGTCTGCAAGAAGACAAAAGGAAACAAAGAAAATTAATAAAGACAAATCCACAATACACGAATTGAATATACATTTTTCTTATATATTCTCAGCAGATGAATTATTCCCATCTTCATAGTTTATGCAAAACAAAGTCTAAGAAAATCTGATTGTTCACAGTTTCTTCATTTATTCAATGGGAAAATTATATCTACCCTTATCCATCATTTTGGCAGCATTGGGTGTCCATACTGATTGAAACTTCTGCAAGTAATACTTTTATGTTGGGGCTGGTGACTGGCTAACTCACTCACTCACTGCCAGGGTTTTGGAATCGGTAAGGGAGCGAGGATGGCAAGGAGTATATAACAAACAAGAACAAGAATCATATACTGAGTAAGAGGAATCGAACACCATGTACTATAAGAGGTGAGGATGATGTATTGTACACGCCCACGCCTTCTTCTGCACCACTGAACTAGAGGCGAGTGCCTCGTTACCATTACAGAATCCATTAGACCGTGACGAACATGTTTATCATCTCGCCAACCACCTACGAACGAGGGAAGACAGTTGGCCTTGGCCTGGCCCTCCTCACTGCCTCATCTCCTGCAAATGCTTTACGATATACCCCGCCTAAAGGCGATTGAATCCCATCGATCCATCACCGGGGAGGGACGAGAAATATTTATCTTCAGTGCTGGATTCTGTTTAGCGGAAAATGATAACACTGACGTGTATAGATGAATGAATATGTAGGTAAATATTTCAATAGAGAGATGAGCATCGAGTTTGTAACAGAGCTCAGACAAGATCCAGCCAAGCATTGGGATTTCTGTGGCGGAAGATCTTCCAAATCGATTCTCCCTCCGTTGATGTCATGGCACAGCCAATGTTGCCAGACACATCAAGCCAGACTGGATCGCTACATTTCGCCAGATGACACCAATCTTGCCTAGGGTTCCTGCGCGACCCCCAGGCGGCCTCAGCTTCCACGCCTTCACTCAAATCTTGGTAACAGCTTCTGGCGGAACCAGGGCATCTGTGTCGGGCCGAGGCTAAGATGCTCCCCTGATATACACAGCCAAACCTTTCTGTACAGGAAGGCTAATACTAGCGCCTACTACCTTCTGCATGCTGCAGTGTGAGGGACATGTCACAACCACAACATCGAACCCACAACATCAGATCTAAAACACTGCCAAGAACATCAGACCCACAACATTAAAAACCGAACCCACAACATGAGATCTAAAACATTGCCAAGAACATCAGACCCACAACATCAAAGAGCAGATACGGACATCCAATTCATTACACTAGGTCTACAACCTCTAACATAAGGTAACAGACCCATAAAATCACAACAAAAACATAAGAACCAACAAGTGGTCTTACATCAGACAAAAAAAAAAAAAGACCCACCGTATCACATTCACAACAAAGTCAACATCATACCCACAACATCAAACACATCAAATTCACATCAGACCCACAACATCAGACATCAGGCCCACAACATCAAACTCACAACATCGGACCCACAACATCAAACACATCAAATTCACATCAGACCCACAACATCAGACAACATCAGGCCCACAACATCAAACTCACAACATCAAACACATCAAATTCACATCAGACCCACAACATCAGACATCAGGCCCACAACATCAAACTCACATCATCGGAAACACATCAAATTCACATCAGACCCACAACATCAGACAACATCAGGCCCACAACATCAAACTCACAACATCGGACCCACAACATCAAACCGAGTGGCAGAGGTTACAGTCAACATCAGTGACTATGATAAGACTTCATGTACCACCTGAAGCTTAACGGAGAGACTTATTGAACTGTGTGTGTGTGTGTGTGTGTGTGTGTGTGTGTGTGTGTGTGTGCTGAAGGTCTCGACTCCGTCAGTAACATGGTTTAGTGCATGCTTGAGTATGCGATGTATGTATCCTAATTTGCTCACATAACCCCAGAACACCGCAGTAATTCGTGGCCTGTGTGGGTGGCGGCGGCACAGCTGGTTGTGTGGGTGGCGGCGGCACAGCTGGTTGTGTGGGTGGCGGCGGCACAGCTGGATGCGTGGGTAGCGGCGGCACAGCTGGTTGGTTGTGTGGGCGATGACACAGGTAATGGATCAACTGATGGACTGGAACACAGGAGAAAACAACGTCTTGTTCCTCAACACGGATCACTAAGGCTATCCAACACCTCTTGGTGTACCTAATTCATACACTATACCCAGTGGAAGTGACATGCCACTGAGACTGACAGTGGGTGCACCCACATAGTTCAGTGGGGGTTATCTCAGTGGGAAAAGTCTGCTTACGGTTGAGATCACGTCACCAGGACCCATCACCTCCTCCCACTGAACCCACACCAGCACAACATCACGTCACCAGGACGCCTCACCTCCTCCCTCTGAACCCACACCAACACAACATCACGTCACCAGGACCCATCACCTCCTCCCACTGAACCCACACCAACACAACATCACGTCACCAGGACCCATCACCTCCTCCCACTGAACCCACACCAACACAACATCACGTCACCAGGACCCATCACCTCCTCCCACTGGACCCACACCAACACAACATCACGTCACCAGGACCTCTCACCTCCTCTCAGTGGACCCACACCAGCAGACTATGTTGTATGTCGCCTCACCACAGGATGGGTTAGGTGCGTCTTCAGCTCAGCACTGTCCGGGGATCTCTCTCGTGTCGTGAGGTAACACCAACCGAAAAATCTACACTGTATTGCTGGAAAGCTCTGCTGTGCTTTGAGACCCACACCACAGGAACGTTTTGGATGTTACCTAACTTCACACAAATGAAAAGTTCTTTATGACTTAAAGCTCACACCATGTAGGAACCTGGTTGTGTCTTGAACTACCATCATTGTCAGCATTGCTGTGTCGTGAGGTCTCATTACCACAGCACAACCACGCTGTGGATCGACGGGTGAGCTTACCTGTGTTGTGAGCTCACACCACAAGTGAAATATGTCTTGAAAGCTCATTTCACTTGTAAGCTTTGCTGTGTCGTCGTCCTATGCCCGACAAAAAAGCTTTGCCGTGTCGTAAGCTTTTAACTCTATGAGCACTTCATGATTCAGCCCAGACCCAAGTACACTTGTGAAGTTTACTTTCTATTTTCTGTAGTTTCTGAGCCTCCATAACGTTGTGCTGGATAGGGGAAAAAAAAGTGGAACATCTGTATCGTATACCCACCTTGCGACCACCGTTTTCAATCAAGGGTTCAGCAATGAGCCGAGGTCTTGAAAACATGGCGAGAGATGTGGTTAGGTTTTGACGAGGCGAAGTCACATCGGACCCAAAGATAAGAACGAGTAATATGCATTTCGCTGACGATTTACGCCAGACGTGGCCAATGGGCTCCTGGCTGATAAAATAACATCAAATACTAAGAAAATATATGAATAATAGGATTCTACAGAGAGAGAGGTCAGTCAGTATGATGCAGCCTACGTAATATCATGCTTAGCCTACATACAGCATGGTGCCGGACGCATTTGGCTGCTGTTTCCCATAGATTCTGCGTGACGACCCGCCTCACGAGCATTAGCCGTTATGATAACCTGCTTCTCTCCTCGCGCATCGAAGCTGTGGAATTCTCCCCTTCCACCTTTTGTCTTTCGCTCATCCTATGACCATTTAAGGTCGGTCCACAAACACTTCAGGAGTGTAGATTAACCCTTGTTGCATATCTTTATCTTCTCACACCTGCTGCCTCGTCTGAGACCCTAAGGCTGGGGTATGCCGCTGTTCAGCCCTTGTTCAGCGAGCTTATCAGAACATCATGGGAGAACGAGCACGCATAACATACCATGAAGGAAGAGGCGATCTCCACGATGCAATCCGGATATATGTAAACTAGACACAGACAAACACACACACATACACGTGGTCATCTCGTCAACAGACCCACACCACGACCCAGACAGACGAATCTCCTCACCACACACCAGACCAGGAGGCTGGGTACGCTTCCTGGGTCATGTACACACGCAGGCTACATCCTCCGCCCTACTTTCCTGGATTTTCCCCCTCTTTCACCATACTTTTTTCTGTTCTCATCTTTCCCCTCCCTACCAGCCCCAGCCTCTCTCTCTCTCTCTCTCTCTCTCTCTCTCTCTCTCTCTCTCTCTCTCTCTCTCTCTCTCTGCTTCTTTGCTTTTTAGTCGCACTGGTGCTCCCGGATACCTGGACCTTCCTCAGTGTTGGGCCATCATCACAGTATAGGTGACTGGGCGAGGGTACACCACTGGGAATGAGGGTACACCACTGGGAGTGAGGGTAGGTCATGTGGGAGAGGCAGGAGCCACAGGGGGAAGGTGCCAGGAAAAGATGCTCGCGGCGAGTCAGGCCTGAACCACCACCAGCAGACGCCAGCCACGACCTGGGGGTCAACTACCCTAGCGACCCCTATTGTGGCCCTGGGAGACATGGGGATGGGGGGTCATCGAGGGATGGAGGAGGAGGAGGAGGAGGAGAAGGGGTTAAGGAGAGGGAGGGGAAGGGGGTTCACGAGGAGTGAGGGAAAGGTCAAGGAGAGGGGAACATGGGTCGCGGAGAGAGGGGTGACGTAAGGATGATGAAGGGTCACAAGAGGGGAAGGTCAAGGGTCAGGGGAGTAGGGGGTCAGAAAGAGGGGCGTGGCAGGGGTCACGGAAAGTGGTGAGAAGAGGGTAAGGAGAGGTCATAGTGATAAGGGAGAAGTGGTGAAGATACAAGAGGGGCAACATAGAGCAGAACAAATAAAGATGTGAAAAGAAAAGAAAATAGAGTTTAATATGAAAACTGAAGAAAATAAATGTATATAATCCATCAACCGATATACCTAGCTGTCTACCTCTCCCTCCGATATATATATATATATATATATATATATATATATATATATATATATATATATATATATATATATATATATTTTTTTTTTTTTTTTTTTTCTTCTCTTTTTTTTTTTTTTGCCGCTGTCTCCCGCGTTTGCGAGGTAGCGCAAGGAAACAGACGAAAGAAATGGCCCAACCCACCCCCATACACATGTATATACATACGTCCACACACGCAAATATACATACCTACACAGCTTTCCATGGTTTACCCCAGACGCTTCACATGCCTTGATTCAATCCACTGTCAGCACGTCAACCCCGGTATACCACATCGCTCCAATTCACTCTATTCCTTGCCCTCCTTTCACCCTCCTGCATGTTCAGGCCCCGATCACACAAAATCTTTTTCACTCCATCTTTCCACCTCCGATTTGGTCTCCCTCTTCTCATTTCCAGCACATCCATCCTCTTTGTCAATCTTTCCTCACTCATTCTCTCCATGTGATATATATATATATATATATATATATATATATATATATATATATATATATATATATATATATATATATATATATATTATCCCTGGGGATAGGGGATTAAGAATACATCCCACGTATTCCCTGCGTGTCGTAGAAGGCGACTAAAAGGGGAGGGAGCGGGGGGCTGGAAATCCTCCCCTCTCTCTTTTTTTTTTTTTTTTAATTTTCCAAAAGAAGGAACAGAGGGGGCCAGGTGAGGATATTCCAAAAAAGGCCCAGTCCTCTGTTCTTAACGCTACCTCGCTATCGCGGGAAATGGCGAATAGTATGAAAAAAAAAAAAAAAAATATATATATATGTGTGTGTGTGTGTGTGTGTGTCACATGGAGAGAATGAGTGAGGAAAGACTGACGTAGAGGATATGTGTGTCAGAAATGGGGGGAACGAGGAGAAGTGGGAGACCAAATTGGAGGTGGAAAGATGAAGTGAAAAAGATTTTGAGCGATCGGGGCCTGAACATACAGGAGGGTGAAAGTCGTGCAAGAAATAGAGTGAATTGGAACGATGTGGTATACCGGGATCGACGTGCTGTCAATGGATTGAACCAGGGCATGTGAAGCGTCTGGGGTAAACCATGGAAAAGTTTTGTGGGACCTGGATGTGGAAAGGGAGCTGTGGTTTCAGTACATTACACATGACAACTAGAGAGGGTATAGGTCTTGGATATCAAAATTGGATAGGTTGGGTTGCTGAGGAGGGGAGAGGGGTTGGCATTTAATGTCTGTCGAGTTAGTACGGCGTCAGTGTAGAATTTGCGAGAGGTTGGTGTATCTTTGACCACAAGTGGCTGAAATGTGACATTCTCAAGTCTATACGAAGACTGGTGCTTTGTTATGAAGCGGGATTGGCGAGGGCTTGAGGTAGGGTGCGCATTGGTAGTGTTTGTTTTGCTGTTCAAGTGTTGAATGGTTGTGCTTGCTATAGAGCTTGTGATTGTCCTGAGTGCTCTCTCATTTTGCTTGCTTTATACCTCATCACTCTCTCCAAGGTTTCACTTCATAATTTCCTGTACACCACTGTTCCAACTCTCCAGGTCATCTGTTCTTCTACGCCAGGCATTAGTGTCTCCGTTTCTACACGTTTCTACGTTGCTGCTTCCTGCTCTCGATTGTAGCTAGTCACTCGGCCTCTGTGTTATGGGCATAAACTCTCGGGGTTTAGTACTAACAGGAGAACATGCAGACAAATCTGACGCATTTTTCTTGTGTTTTACATCCATCATGCAACTTCTTTTCTCTGTTACATTCCCTCCGAATCCCTTTAACCGATTCGATTCTGTTTTCATACCCTCTTGATTGTATTCCCCTGATCTCTTCCTCGGTGTGATAGCACTTTTCGTAATCTTTGACTTCACCATCTCCTGGTTAAATATTCTCCAGAAAAATTATCATTCTAAAATCTTACTGAACCTGGCATCGCTCCTTAAACATTACACCAGAAATATCTGGTCTTCTTACACTCACTGCTGTTTGACCTCTCATTCTCTGGAAATAAAAACTTACAATTAAGAAATAACTCATCCAGGGGCACATGTACACTCTTCCCTCCGTCCTATTACTTGTGTGTGTGTGTGTGTGTGTGTGTGTGTGTGTGTGTGTGTGTGTGTGTGTGTGTGTGTGTGTTCGAACAGAAGGGTGCCCATGTAATCATATTATATTTCCTTTTTTTCAACCACTCACAATATCAATTTGCAATATCTCTCTCTTTCACATTTTGTCACAGGCAATTTTCTCAATCACACACACAAAAAGGGTATTCTCATCACAGTACTATCCCCTCCTCTGCTCTCGCTGTTATTTGAACTAAACTCTGTACATAGAAAAAGTTCGTGATATATTCACTGAAAAGCCCAAACCTGGAACATACCGTCATTGACGTTTTGGACTTTCCCTTCGTCTGGAATCCTGGATATTCATGTTAATGGTTATACTTCCAGAGGGGAACTTCCTCACATCCACGAAGTCTGGTAAGGACCCCTTAACCCAGAAGACACATCATACATACTCCGTGAAGTAATGTATCGAGATGAATGTGATTAATCGAAAGGCAGTTGGGTTGAGCGAGTATCACGAAACTTCAAAGAGGTGAGAAAATGCTTTACAAGGAGGTTAATAGTGTGAAGAAGACGAAAAATGGTTGCATCGCTGCAGGGGGCAGAAGGGTGAGTGGTGACAGATGAGGTGAAGATGAGATGGAGTAAGTATATAAAAGGACTGTTGAATGTTTTCGATGACAGGGTGGTAGGCGATGAGTGTTTTGGACGTTGGGATATGCGAGGTCAGAGGTTATTGCGAGTGGGTAAAGAGAGAATAGTGAAGTATGGAATGCAGCTGTAGTGGATGGGATTGCAAACGAATTTCTTAAGAGGAGGTAACTGTGATATCAATTGGTTAGCAAGGATTTTCACTGTATATAGGGATCATGGTGAGGTGCCTGATGGTTGACGGAACGAATGTATAGTGTCACTGTATAGAGGCAAGGGGAACAAAGGTGAATGAATGCTCGAACTAGAGAGATTAGTTTAGTCGAGTGTAACTGGAAAGTTGTATGGGAGGGTGGTGATTGAGAGAGCGGTGGCCTGCATCAGAACAACAATGTGGTTTCAAGTGGTAGATGATGTGAGGATCAGATGTTTACTTCAAAGAATTAGCTTAAGAAATACAGAAATACAAGGATTTGTACGTGGCATTCATGGTTCTGGATAAAGCATAGGATAAGGCTCATAGAGACGCCTTGTGGAAGGTCTTACGAATATAAATTGTGGGAGGAAAACTTTTACGAGGCAGTGAGAAGCTTTTACCAAGAGAGTAAGCTGAGGAGGTCAACAAGCTGCCGAGAGAAGAGAGAGAGAGAGAGAGAGAGAGAGAGAGAGAGAGAGAGAGAGAGAGAGAGAGAGAGAGAGAGAGAGAGAGAGAGAGTACGAAGTACTCTCGTTTGCAGTGGAAATGTTGAACCAGTTCCACAACGGTCGTTTTCTGCGGCCATCACACAACGAAGATAGAGCTATACCCTCACTCGGGGATTCTCTTATCACCCTTTAACGTCGTGAGGAGGATGGGGCAGCGTCTCTCGTCCTCATCTTCCACTGACCAGTACTTCACCCTTGGGAAGCACGGAGGAGTGAGCGACCTTGTCGCTCTTACCCAGCACCTCACTCCCTCGACTCTCGGGAAAACAAAAAACCACTAGCCTCCAAATGTCTCTTACGCTGAGTACAATAAGCCTCAGTGGATCTCTTTGCAATATTACCGCAACCCTTACGAACCGAAGGAGATCCCATTTAGGACATCACAACCTTCCTTTGCAGACGTTATTCTGAATTACATTACGTTACAATATTCGGTTTCCTCAACTATCGTTTCTTTCAGCGTCGAGTAACAGCGACAAGTTAAAGACCCGGATGTGAATGGTTGCGTGAACTGATTTCTTTTCGGCTTTTATGACGCTGAAGACTCCAATCGCAGACAAGAACTGCCATATATGAAAAAAAAGACAAATACATCAGCAAAAGAGAAAAAGTGAACGGGAAATAATAATGGACGGAGGTTGTGGTGTGGTGGAAGAAGGCTTGTGCCTCTTAAGGGGAAACGGGAGAGCCTGAGGAGTTCCAAATATATCGTAGTAAGGAAAGAAACAGACATCGCAACGGCCACGTAAGACACTAACCGTATCTTACAACTGTTTCTTTAGGTTATATCTCATGTTCCTGTGTGACCATGAGACAAAGTCTATCATCGGCATGAGGAGTAGTGTTGCCGATTGGAAAATATTCTAATCTATAGTCCCACAATCTTGTATAACCTAGACGAATACCCTTCCGTATATCTCAATAAACTCAATCAGTACGAATATCCTGTCCTGTCAGTCTTAGAGGGTATCTCAATATATTCAATCGATTTCAGTTTCCTTCGTATCAGAAGAAGCTACTACTGAATACGTGAATATATGAATACTGATGCATCAATCACCACTGAAAAGAGAATATAATATACGAAAGTACTGGCTGTTTTTATTTTCTCTTTCCAGTGGTAATTGGTGCACATATTTCCTCACTGTGAAGTGAAGGTTCTGCATGAATACTGAAATTGGTTCGCTATTCTCTGGTGTGTTTAAACTAAAAATCACTGTTCTCAAATGCTTCAAGGAAAATCACATTTTTTCCGTGGGATCAACTCAAGGACACGAATGTTGCTTATTTTTTCTTTAAAACCTATTGAGACGAATCTTGGCAGAACTTTTATCGGTAAAGGAAAACATTACGTTATTTTTCAACCCATTAGATTCGCAAAGAAGACGTTGTTATCGTTTCAGTCGATTGCATTCGTCAAGGAAACTATGATTTTTCAGTCTATCTGATCAGTAAAATATAGGACACCTTCAAGTTGGAGCGGACAGCAAGGGATTTTTTCCCCTGTCCAAAACTGGTACAGTTGCTGACTAAAGTCAGTCACTCGCTTCAATCCATTGGCGAGTTCATGGCTTTCCAGTTCGAATGATTCACAGTGAGTAAACCTAAATGCCTCGGTCTGGGAACATGGCTGTTCTGGTGAGGGTGGAGGTGACGGCTACGGACTTACAAGTGCTGCCTCACACAACCCAGTCGCACTCCACGTACTGTGGGGCTCCTGTCAACTCCACCCTGGTTTTAATGCATTCCGGATAAGTTAAGTTGGGTGTGTTGGGTTAGATCATTTCATATTGATTTACCGAAATCGTGCAAATGTTGCACATCTTTTGCACTTGCTAAGGCCCGTAGTGAATACTTAATAACATGTTCTCCTTGACTGAAGTGAATATATATTGTCAAGAATCTGAAAATGTTGCAGTTAAATTCAGGAGTATACATTCTTCTAACTATAAAGTGGCCATATATTCACACATCAGATCAGTATTTAAGAATAAGCGACTTGAAATCAAACTTTACCAAACTCCAAGTTTATTTATGGATTTTTCGATAATGCTCATCCATCATTACTGATAAGACAGATCAAGCAACAGATGGCGAAGTGTGACGAATCGTAAACACGGCAGAAGTATGCGGCCATCTGAGCACATACGTAGTACTCATAACATGCGTCTACAATCTCGTAGGCAAGAATATTGCTGATATAAATCCTCATTAGTGAAAATAATGCCGAGATGAATCCTTACAGGGGAGAATATTGCTGAGATAAATCCTCATTAGTGAGAATATTCCTGAGATGAATCCTCATAAGTGAGAATATTACTGAGAGAATCCCTCACAAGTGAGACTTACTGGGCTATGAATAAACTCTCAGCATCTTGTCTAGTGTCAGAAATAGTCGGATGTGACGTAACGTCTAATGGATACGATATTTGGCTCTCCTTAACCTGACATGTTTCGTGCGCGCACTCCGTCCTTGTGTGTGTGTGTGTGTGTGTGTGTATATATAGTATATATATATATATATATATATATATATATATATATATATATATATATATATATATATATAAATTCATCTATTTCATTTCATATTATACTTTGTCGCTGTCTCCCGCGTTAGCGAGGTAGCGCAAGGGAACAGACGAAAGAATGGCCCAACCCACCCACATACACATGTATATACATAAAACGCCCACGCACACGCATTTATACATACCTATACATTTCAGCGTATACATACATATACATATATACACATGTACATATTCATGCATGCTGCTTTCATCCACACATATAATCATACTGGCCATTTCCCGCATTAGCAAGGTAGCGTTAAGAACAGAGGACACAGCCTTGGAGGGAATATATAAATTCATTCATTTCTCGGGCCAGTGGATGTCCTCGCCACTCCACTATCTGAGCCTCACACTCGGGCAGTACGTTATCCCAATAATGACTGGAGTGGCCCTTGACGTCACCCAGGCTAATGACCTGTTGCCACACCCCTTACCAGTCAGCGACCTCCCTCTCCTCTCTCTCTCTCTCTCTCTCTCTCTCTCTCTCTCTCTCTCTCTCTCTCTCTCTCTCTCTCTCCTTACAAAGGCCTGTTTACCGTGAGCACCTCGTCTCTGGCTGCGTATGAGGTTTCCAGAACGGGGAAAAAAAAAAAAAAAACCTTTTTCCAGAATCTGATTTCCCTAACTAGGACTGATGTTGCTTTGTGTCAGATCTCTGATTGATCTATTATGACAACCACGGAAAGAACGACCTACCATTTTGGGCTAAAAAAGAAAATAACTCCATGAAAATGATGATGAAACTACGAAAAAAAAAAGAGGAAAAAATGCACTTGTACGAAAGACAATGATGAAAAATAAGTAAAACGAAATCGTTCGCTAACAAACTACTGATGTCTCTCTCTCTCTCTTGGCCACAATTTGCCGAGGTCTTGTGGTGTGTTCCAGACTCCTGGAAAGAAAAAAAAAAAGGACGGCACGCCAGCCTCGTGTGCCACCAGCATTACTGGAACGCTCTCTGGCCACCTCGGCTGAAGATCCTCATTCCAGAGCAACAGTGTTACCACCAGGAACACTACCATGACAATCACTGTTTGGGATAAACACTGACTTACCATCTCTCTCGCCATTTCCCGCGTTAGCGATGTAGCGTTAAGAACAGAGACCGAGCCTTAGGTGGGAATATCCTCACTTGGCCTCCTCATCTGTTCCTTCTTTTGGAGATTTGAAAAATGGGAGGGGAGGATTTCCAGCCCCCCCCCCCCACACACACACACACATTTTATATATATATATATATATATATATATATATATATATATATATATATATATATATACACACACATATTCCTATGAGTCCACGGGGAAAATGAAACACGATAAGTTCATTTTCCTAGTGAACTCATAGGAATATAGTTGATCACGCGCAGAAGTGTGATCCTTTCCAACACACACACACACACACACACACACACACACATATATATATATATATATATATATATATATATATATATATATATATATATATATATATATATATATATATCTTTTTTTTTTTTGCTTTGTCGCTGTCTCCCGCGTTTGCGAGGTAGCGCAAGGAAACAGACGAAAGAAATGGCCCAACCCACCCCCATACACATGTATATACATACGTCCACACACGCAAATATACATACCTACACAGCTTTCCATGGTTTACCCCAGACGCTTCACATGCCTTGATTCAATCCACTGACAGCACGTCAACCCCGGTATACCACATCGCTCCAATTCACTCTATTCCTTGCCCTCCTTTCACCCTCCTGCATGTTCATACCCCGATCACACAAAATCTTTTTCACTCCATCTTTCCATCTCCAATTTGGTCTCCCTCTTCTCCTCGTTCCCTCCACCTCCGACACATATATTCTCTTGGTCAATCTTTCCTCACTCATTCTCTCCATGTGCCCGAACCATTTCAAAACACCCTCTTCTGCTCTCTCAACCACGCTCTTTTTATTTCCACACATCTCTCTTACCCTTACGTTACTTACTCGATCAAACCACCTCACACCACACATTGTCCTCAAACATCTCATTTCCAGCACATCCATCCTCCTGCGCACAACTCTATCCATAGCCCACGCCTCGCAACCATACAACATTGTTGGAACCACTATTCCTTCAAACATACCCATTTTTGCTTTCCGAGATAATGTTCTCGACTTCCACACATTCTTCAAGGCTCCCAGAATTTTCGCCCCCTCCCCCACCCTATGATCCACTTCCACTTCCATGGTTCCATCCGCTGCCAGATCCACTCCCAGATACCTAAAACACTTCACTTCCTCCAGTTTTTCTCCATTCAAACTCACCTCCCAATTGACTTGACCCTCAACCCTACTGTACCTAATAACCTTGCTCTTATTCACATTTACTCTTAACTTTCTTCTTTCACACACTTTACCAAACTCAGTCACCAGCTTCTGCAGTTTCTCACATGAATCAGCCACCAGCGCTGTATCATCAGCGAACAACAACTGACTCACTTCCCAAGCTCTCTCATCCCCAACAGACTTCAAACTTGCCCCTCTTTCCAAAACTCTTGCATTCAGCTCCCTAACAACCCCATCCATAACCCCAACCCCAACCCCTGCCGCAAACCTACATTTACTGAGAACCAATCATTCGTCCGTGTTCGAAACATAATACACTTGTAGAAGACGTCATTTCAGAGGAATCCATCATGCCCTGCTACTGAGTGTAGCGTAGCCTTCAATATACAATGCTCCCTGGATAAGGGACTCTGAGGTTATAGCCAAAGAATCCCATGGTGTAAGGGATCCTCGGGCTGTATGATAATGATGATAACAATAATAACGATAGTGATGAGGTTTGCATCATGTGCAAACACATCCAGGCAGAAGTCCTCACACCTTAGGGCAAGTCAAGTACATACATCAAGAACTATCACTCTGCTTGTGACCTCAGCCCATATTGAGACCCCTACGAATGCCTTTATTTTCGTTCTCTTTGTTCCTCTGTCCATCAAATGAGCCTCCCCCTCATTCCAGCCTGGTGATCTAGCCTCTTAATCACTCCCACGCAGGAGCGCGCCATGTCCTTCCTGGCGGTTCAGATACAGACGATCCTCCAAGACGTCTCTTTAGGTCCAATTTTGAACTCACTCTCTTAGAGAACTCTATAAGCTTCGTTAAGCACGACCTTAGTTCCTCGATGTCATGTTGTCTCTGGCTAGAGTAACGTCTCCTCTGCAGGCATTCATCCAATGGCTTTAGGATCATCCTTCCCATCATCACAGGCCACAGCCGATAGCAGGACCGGCCTGTAACTCAACGCCTCCTCCCAGTCTCCTTATAGATAAGGGTGACCTCTGACGTCTCCCACTCCCTCGGACGTTCGACACTGTCCAGCGACATTCACAACAGTATTTCAAGAGGTCTGTCAAGTGTACCAGTCCACATCTTAAGCCTCAGGTATTCTGTTAAATGTCTTTTCAAGGTATTTTGATGCTCTCGAGGACTTCCTCTCCAGTCCATCTCACTGGTGACGGGGCTGTAGTGCCTTCCACTGTGAAAACACTTTGGAAACTGTCACTCAAATCCTCACGTATCATTACATCTTCCTCAACAACACTTCCCTCTGAAGCCCTCGGCTTGATTAGCTCCCCACTAACTTACTCACACCTGATACATTTAAGGTAAGGTTTTGGCTTCCATTTGCCTCGGCCACGATGTACTTTTCAGACCCCCTTTCTTGTCCTGCTATACTCTCTCTCTCTCTCTCTCTCTCTCTCTCTCTCTCTCTCTCTCTCTCTCTCTCTCTCTCTCTCTCTCCTTCATACCTAATAAATGCTACCCGTCTGTACCTTCATCACAGCACATCTCGAGGCTCTTCCCTTCTCTTTCCGAATTCTTTTACATAACGAACCATCTCGTCCTCGAAGCTAACCTTCCCTCTCTTGAGAATTAAGGTATCCACGTTCCTACGCTTTCGTTGTCAAGTTAGCAGAACCTTCCACCAGAATACACAGATGGTTTGTGTGTGTGTGTGTGTGTGTGTGTGTGTGTAATTATATGTTTACAAACATATGATAATAACCATAACAGAACTACACGGAAGCGTATCCTTGCATCCTCAACAGACCTTTCCCACCACGAGCAGATACTGTTACACATGAGGTACAAACACAGTCCCTCTCTCCCTCTTTTCCTCCCTCTCTCCCTCCCTCCCTCTCTCCCTCTCTCTGGAGCAACACTCACGAGTGCTTAACCCTGAAGGTGTTTACGTCACTGGCGCAGGTCAAACTGTCTACCTCAGACTTGGACCTATCTATCTCTTAGGCCTGTGGCACAGCGCTTACAAGACGGGAGGAGGTTTCCCGCTCCGCCACCATGACGCATAGATGATCATTTCAACCTTGGTTGAGCAGGCCGCTGGGGGTGGGTGGGGGGAGGGAGGGGGAGGGATTCATCTTTCGTGTGACATTGGTTCAGTGACTTTTGCTTGGCTTCCCCTGTTGCTGAAGATCACAGCTCATCGCAAGGTCAGAGGGAGCGAGTACGGGTGACGGCATGGGTGTGTGAAGGGATGGGTGTGTGGAGAGATGGTTGTGTGAGAGGATAGATCTGTGAAGGGATGGGTGTGTGAAGGGATGGGTGTGATGATGGAAGGGGTGCGTGAAGGGATGGGTGTGGTTGCCAGCGGGGAGGAGGGTGTGGCCACACACTTGACTCATGGTCTGTCAAGTCGAACATGTGATATTTTCCCACATAATATGGAGATGTATGACCCTCCCTTCCACCCTCATTCCTCACCACATACGACATTCATATGAGAACAATAAACGCAGTTATTAAACAGATAGTCACGTCGTCAGTTGCTGACACGGATTCTCTGAGGACAATAATTCTTGGTAAAGAAATATATACGAGTTCTTTCCTCCTCCTCCTCCACCCTCTTCCCTCTCCCTCTGTCACTCGAGAGCTCTCATATCGAGCATGATACACGACAGGGAGGTTTAATTAGACTCCCGGTAGGGTGGAAAGTTAATCCACTTTATCAGTCATAATGCAAAGCTCCATTTTGCTGCGAGGGGAAGATTAGACGGCGCGAACCATTCATCAAAGTCCAGACTGACTTTCTATCAACGGGTCAGAACAAATGATCCAAATGGCCCACTTTGTTTTAGTCTTCCCCTTCCCTCCCTCTCCGAGCCACGCGGGCCAAGTCGCTTCCGCCGATCCATCCCTCAGCAGACAAGATGTCCCCCTGTACTTAACGATTTAACCCCAGATCACACCAAGGGCTGGGTGGCGCCGCGCGGGGGAAGAAGACATCTCCAGTGGCAGGGGAGAGGACCCAGCTTCTGTGCCACGTCCTGGGTAGAGCTTGAGGACCGGGTAAGTTCAGGGATAAGTGGCCCTGCAACGGGGGAGACTAGGGCTTAAAGTCCCATGCCAGGGAAAGGGGGCCCTTTGCTATGGTGTACTCGGGGCACGTCAGCCCTAGCCAACACTGTGTCAATGGAAGCTTCAAACCTTTAGCGTCCATTACTGCCAAACCTTCGGGTATATTCCAAGAGATATATCACATACTATCATCCACAGGTCATACCCTCTATATGAGTATCGGAAGAGTTGCATAAGAATAAACCGAAGCACGAGCGAAATACATACCCACAAACACCGACCTACAATAGCCTACGACCTCTCAGGTATGCATACCACCGCTAGAATCAAGACACCAAATATTTACCACTCAATTACTCCGCTCTCTTCCCACACAGACACACCCATAACACCACGACACTTTATGGCCTCCAGGTTGAGGAGGAGGAGGGAATCATCACCCACGTACACTGCGCATTCTACAAGGTAACTAGAAGGGAAGGGAGCGGAAGTGGGGGAGGTTGGAAATCGCTCCCTCCTGTATCGCTTTCGAAAGGGAGGAAAAGAGCAAGGAGCCATGCGAGGATTCCCCCCCCCCCCCCCTCTAAGACTCAGCCCTCTGCTGTCGGCGCTACCCTGCTGAGATGGGGAGTAGCGATCATGTATGAGAGTCGATGTGTGGAAGATGCCGGAGCCTTACATAAGGGGATCTGATATTATAGAAATGTATATGCATACATTCTCTCTCTCTCTCTCTCTCTCTCTCTCTCTCTCTCTCTCTCTCTCTCTCTCTCCTAACCCCACGCATCCGTAGCCAACCCCCTCCCCCCTGGACCACATAAACCCCTGCCCTATCCCCCCCCCCCCTTACCCCACTCCAGCACTCCATCAGGGGGGGGGGGGGGGTGGCCTGGTGATGCCTGATATAAATTCTGCCTTTGGACGGATCCAGGCGATTATTGCAACTTATCTGAACGCTCGATCATCCTCCGCCCGATACATAACCCGGAACAAATCACCAGCCACCATTAGGGATGAAATATGTAACTTCTCACCCAGGCTATTGTGTTTATGTTGTGTGGGGGGTGGAGGAGAGGAAGGGGGATATATTGTTTATATGTCATCATCCTAGCCACTGTTTGCGTGGGGGGGGATATATTGTTTATATAACCTAGATATAAGAGAGCGTGGACACATGTATAACGAGGTTTGGTTACACGTTCCCACAGCGTCAGGGTGAGATCTACTGCCCGTCGTGTTTACTAACGTAGCGATTACTTCTACCACCGGACGGATATACTGGCGACCAAACCCAGCGACCTTCTCTCTTGCCTACCATCCCACCGTAATGAACTTCTCCTCCTCCACCCGCAACCCTCCCTCCCCTCCACTCGCGTCATTACGAGAGCCAGGCACGCTATACACTGAAGCGAAATGCGGACGACTCGTACACTACACCTACGAGAAGTAGGTACCTGTCCCTGTGAGAGCGACCGGGTACAAGATGAATACGGTACAGCTACGAGAGAGGATGGTACAGCAGTTACTAAATGAATATGGTACAGTTATGAGAGTGCATGGTAATACAGACTGACACTCCAGCTCCGATAGGATAAATACTGTCACTACAAGTGGCCATACTTACACTTACCTAAAGTTATGGCCACTTGGTCTCACGGGAGTGTAAACACAGCAGCATTCCTATGACCCAATGGCTACGTGTCTATGACCCAAAGGCTGTATGTCTAAGACTTTATAATTCTCACTTCAGTAATCAGACTTGGGAACGTTTACCTCAGGAGCAGCAAAATTCAGTCATAAGATCTACTTCTGCGTCGGGAGCTTCAGGTCTTTCTAAACAATAGATGAAAAGGCAAATAGGGTTGTTTGGCTTAGCGGGTCAGGGATAAGTGATCGAATCTCCCTCCTCGATAGTCAAAGGTTACCCCAGTAAACAAAAGAAGACTCAAGAGGGGTCCTTGACTCCCTAACGAAAAGGCTTAAGACTTTATTGACCAGAGGACATGGAGAAAAAAATGGAAAAAAATGTCTAAGATGGGAATTTTGAAGGAAAAGCGTAGGAATCTTCCTTATTGCAATAGATGGTTCCAGATGAGTGGAAGAATATGTACACTGGGTCAAAGGTTGGGCCAAAGATGACCCAGTGATCACTATCACTGGAAGGGAATTTTACACTTGTGTTGCCCCGTCTCTCAATCTTGTTTATACGTGTCATGCCCGTAAGCCTACTTTTGTATACATACACATACATACGTCCCAGCCCAAGTTACATATCCACTGATAGAGCAGCTCCGAAGTGAAGATGAACACCTGGGTACGGTGTAGGGCGAATACCGTGCCCAGGATTCGAACCCACGGTGGGCCCGCGTGGGCTCATGGTCTAACACTAACCACCACCCAACACTTCTGTTTCTGTGTGTTAAGTATCTCAGTTCCCCCTTGCAACTCTGACGTGCTTGAACTTAAAACGAGGTGAACGTTCGAAACCGTGGCGCAAGGTGTGTGGTGGTGGATCGCGGGTCTACAACCTCTAGCAGACCTTTCGCACATGAGCAAAGTGCTGTGGTTCGTCTAGCCTCCCTGTTGACCACTCTGGGGGTCTGGGGTCGGCGACGTCTTCTCTGTGGGTGAGTGGGGTCTTCGAGGCTTCACATCTGCCTTTATGAATCATGCGAATCCCACACATTTCGAGACGTGAACCACTTGAGGGTCTCCTGTGTCGTTCTCGCGATGTGAACCTACAAGAGTTCATGTGATGTTCAAAACCTTCAGTTAACAGGATTCGAACCGGTACCACCTGTATAAACGCTCGGGAGGCTAAGTAATAAGCTATGGTGGCGATGATAGACTAGTAATAGAATATATTTTGACTTACGTACATACGTAACGGGACATTTTGATGACAGTAACCAGTGAATAACATATCACTGAAGTATAACAACAGAGACAGACGACCGAGCTGGATAGTGCAATGAACCCGCGCGTGCGCAGGACACACACACACTCCCCTCCAAACGGCAGGGATTCGAACCGCTACCACTTGTGTGGGGATCTCTCTCTCTCTCTCTCTCTCTCTCTCTCTCTCTCTCTCTCTCTCTCTCTCTCTCTCTCTCTCTCTCCCCTGATCACATCCACCGCCTCCCCCCCCCCCCCTCCCGTGCCAGGCTCGTACAACCCCCGTCTCCCTCCCGCGCCAGGGTCGGGTCCCTCTGTGCATCAACACATGACCTCTCGCCAGCACACATGCAGAACGCTTCACTCGGATGCCACTAATGACGTCACTGTCCACCACACCATCCCTCCTCTACCCCCCCCTTCCCCCTCTAGCCATCGACCACCACGGCAAGTGTGCCTTCGAGGGAGGAGAGGAGCGCGCGAAGGTCCACGGCGATATGGGTCGGGGACTCTGTATGTGTGTAGGGGGGTGTGTGGGGGGAGGGGGGGTTGTGGATCTACGTCATCTCAGGAAAGAGGGAGAGGAGAGGGACAGAGGGGAGGGGAGGGGAGGGCTGGGGTGGTGAGGGGAAGATCTCAAAGACACGTAAGCCGGCCGGACCCAGTTACCTCCCCACTACCTCACGCGCGCCGTCTTCGACCCCAACTGATGCCTCTCCCCACGCCCACCCACACCCGCCCACACCCACGCCCATCCACGCCCACTCCCCCCTACACCTCCCTACCCGGCCTCTCCTGGGATATATGGCGACGATTAAATGGAAATCAGGCGTTGAGCGAGAGGTTCACTCTGGCATCTGCTCTTCCCTCGTTTTCTTCATCCAAGTCACATCTACCTTCCCATGTTCTCTTCTCGATTTCTTACGTTTTCTGCCGTCCCACGTCTTTACCTCATTCACTGTACCTATATATATATATATATATATATATATATATATATATATATATATATATATATATTATATTTATTTATTATACTTAGTCGCTGTCTCCCGAGTTAGCAAGGTAGCGCAAGGAAACAGACGAAAGAATAGCCCAACCCACCCACATACACATGTATATGCATAAACACCCACACACGCACATATACATACCTATACATGTCAATGTATACATACATAAATATACACAGACATATATACACACATTGCATATTAATACTTGCTGCCTTCATCCATTTCCGGTGCCACTCCATCACATGAAATAGAACCCCCCCCCCCCCCCCGGCACGCGCACACGTAAGGCAGTGCTACGAAAAGACAACAAAAGCCACATTCGTTCACACTCAGTCTCTAGCTGTTATAGAGAGAGAGAGAGAGAGAGAGAGAGAGAGAGAGAGAGAGAGAGAGAGAGAGAGAGAGAGAGAGAGAGAGAGAGACGAGAATCAGAGAGAGAGGTTATCTGACTGCCTACCTGTAGGTACACTGAGCAAAAAGTCACTTTCATCAATGTTGTTGTTTTTATGTTAAAAGAACTTATTCCAAAGAAGTTAATCAGTTTCCTACTACAAGAAGTAATACAGCCTCGGAGCTGAAGGAGCTCCTGGGAAAGGGCATGGTGTGAGGGGGGGAAAGCTGGGTCTGTTTACAGTCTTGCTAGCAGAATACATCAATATACTGGGATGCTTTTTGAGCTAGGCATATGGAGGGTGAAAATATATATATATATATATATATATATATATATATATATATATATATATATATATATATATATATATATATATATATATATATATTAGACTTTTCCCGAGGTAACATCAAGAACAGAGGACTGAACCTTAGAGGGAAAATTCTCACTTGGACACCTTCTCTGTTCCTTCTTTTGGAAAAGTAAAGACCGAGGGGAAAGGATTTCCAGCCCCCGCTCCCTCCCCTTTTAGTCGCCTTCTACGACACGCAGGGAATACGTGGGAAGTATTCTTTCGACCCCTATAATACCCTAGTATCTCTTTCCAGAGGCTCCTGCAGCCCAAGGCTGCGCTACTGTCAGTGGACTCCTTCGAAGCGAGAAGCCCCTTGACGAGACTATACTCCCCAACGCCACAGCCTCGCCAAAGTCGACTTCTATCTGGTATCTATCAATCTATTCATCTATCTATCTACCTAACGTATCTATTTATCTATCTATCTATCTACATCAACGAGACTCGAACCGTCGTGTATATATGACGAGACGCGGACGCGGCCTACCTCCCACTTAGCCCCCCCAAGCGCTAAAAATAGCTGACCCTATTTGATCGTAATCGAATCCCCCTTTTATCCTCATAGGCCCCAGGGATGTCAGAAGGCAGGCGGAGGGCACGATGATGATGATATCGTCATTACTGGTGCAGCGGTGGTGGGGACTGGCCTGCCCTGTGACCCACGGAGCGCAGCCCAGGTGGACGCAAGCGTGTGTGGCGGGACAGGAGCTGTGGTATTTATTAGTCCCATAATGACACGAGTTTCTCCTGTACACATTACCTGCTACCTTACCTTTCTGTCTTATTGCCAAAAGATGTGAAACACGAAAGGTGAGGCAGATCCACTTTCATTTCTCCTGTGGTCTGATGTGCATCAGCTATACACAAAATCGGACATATATATATAAGATGTAAGGCATGTGTACGTGTAGGAAGAGAGGAAAGTGATTGGTTCTCAGTGAATGTAGGTTTGCGGCAGGGGTATGTGATGTCTCCATGGTTGTTTAATTTGTTTATGGATGGGGTTGTTAGGGAGGTGAATGCAAGAGTTTTGGAAAGAGGGGCAAGTATGAAGTCTGTTGTGGATGAGAGAGCTTGGGAAGTGAGTCAGTTGTTCGCTGATGATACAGCGCTGGTGGCTGATTCATGTGAGAAACTGCAGAAGCTGGTGACTGAGTTTGGTAAAGTGTGTGAAAGAAGAAAGTTAAGAGTAAATGTGAATAAGAGCAAGGTTATTAGGTACAGTAGGGTTGAGGGTCAAGTCAATTGGGAGGTAAGTTTGAATGGAGAAAAACTGGAGGAAGTAAAGTGTTTTAGATATCTGGGAGTGGATTTGGCAGTGGATGGAACCATGGAAGCGGAAGTGAATCATAGGGTGGGGGAGGGGGGGCGAAAATCCTGGGAGCCTTGAAGAATGTGTGGAAGTCGAGAACATTATCTCGGAAAGCAAAAATGGGTATGTTTGAAGGAATAGTGGTTCCAACAATGTTGTATGGTTGCGAGGCGTGGGCTATGGATAGAGTTGTGCGCAGGAGGGTGGGTGTGCTGGAAATGAGATGTTTGAGGACAATGTGTGGTGTGAGGTGGTTTGATCGAGTAAGTAATGTAAGGGTAAGAGAGATGTGTGGAAATAAAAAGAGCGTGGTTGAGAGAGCAGAAGAGGGTGTTTTGAAATGGTTTGGGCACATGGAGAGAATGAGTGAGGAAAGATTGATCAAGAGGATATATGTGTCGGAGGTGGAGGGAACGAGGAGAAGTGGGAGACCAAATTGGAGGTGAAAAGATGGAATGAAAAAGATTTTGAGTGATCGGGGCCTGAACATGCAGGAGGGTGAAAGGCAGGCAAGGAACAGAGTGAATTGGATCGATGTGGTATACCGGGGTCGACGTGCTGTCAGTGGAATGAATCAGGGCATGTGAAGCGTCTGGGGTAAACCATGGAAAGTTGTGTGGGGCCTGGATGTGGAAAGGGAGCTTTGGTTTCGGGCATTATTGCATGACAGCTAGAGACTGAGTGTGAACGAATGGGGCCTTTGTTGTCTTTTCCTAGCGCTACCTCGCACACATGAGGGGGGAGGGGGATGGTATTCCATGTGTGGCGAGGTGGCGATGGGAATGAATAAAGGCAGACAGTGTGAATTGTGCATGGGTATATATGTACGTGTCTGTGTGTGTATATATATATGTGTACATTGAGATGTATAGGTATGTGTATTTGCGTGTGGGGACGTGTATGTATATACATGTGTATGGGGGTGGGTTGGGCCATTTCTTTCGTCTGTTTCCTTGCGCTACCTCGCAAACGCGGGAGACAGCGACAAAGCAATAATATATATATATATATATATATATATATATATATATATATATATATATATGTGTGTGTGTGTGTGCGTGCGTGTATGGTAGAGCGCTCCCGCCTATTGCACAGGGGTCCCGGGTTCGATCCTGGCTGTTGGAGGTTTGGGTGTTCTATGAAGGTGCGCGTTCATATGCACTTTGTTCGTGTATATATATTGGAAAGGATCACAATATATATATGTGTGTGACCTTACTACAACACATGCCTCGCGCATGCGCAACACCCGGCTCTTTAACCAAAGCAAACAAAAAGCCGAGCAAAACACAAGTAGTTAAACCAGATCACACACTTGGCACACACAAATCTCGCTAATGAACTCATTTTACGGAGACGCTCGGCCCAGGAGGGCTGTTCCAAGAGTGACCATAAACTCGGTGAGTGGAGTGGGGGGTTATGAAGTCCTCTTGCTCCCTACTCCCTTTATAAAGGTGGTTCCCTCAAGCCCAAACCCAGCAGAGGCAAGTATGAGGAGCGGGGGGTGAGGTTTACAGGACTGTGTGTTGTTTATGGTGAGTTGGAGGACACTGATAATATACAGAACGCTGAATGATGAAGAAACTCATGGAAAAGATAAGAGATGAACCTCTTTGATAAAATGTCTAAATCTATTGATAAAAAGTTTGGAGAATTAGAATCTGTTGAAGGAATTCAACTGTTTGGCGAATTAGGTGTCGATAGGACATAAGGGGGAATTTGGAACGTCCGGAACCCCGAGATACAGCGAAATACGTACGAGTAAAGCAAAGTCTTATAAAAGGTGGGATATTAGAGAAGAATGAGAGGTTGGTAGAAACCTTTATAAGCTGAAGTTTCCTCTTCCGTTTAAGGCTATCCCTTCCCCTGTCCCACCACTGCTACCTCCCCACTAACCACCTTGTATACATACATTATATTATATTATATTATATTATATATATATATATATATATATATATATATATATATATATATATATATATACATATAAAGTGATGCTATTAACGGTTTAGTTAGGCTGGTGAACTGATCCAAAGACATATCCGAGGTTTCCTGGAGTGTATGGGCGTGTGGAGGAGGCGTTTCCTGTGAAGTGTGTGGGAGGGAAATACTTGGCGTGACTTGTGTGTGGTATTCATGGATCAAGATTAGATTATTATCTGTGGGGTTGTTTTCCTTCTCTCGTCCTTCTCATATAACCTTTTCCCTTTAAGAATCAGGTTTACAAACATCTAGCCGAGATGGCCTAGAATGGGGCGTGTTTTCCCCATGGCTTGTCCGACACTAAAAAGATAAGCGCATTGGAGAAAGCGCACGTTGGGAGTGGTCGATACATATGATGGAATGTGTTACGGATGCATCTATCTAATCGAAAAATCTCAAATCCATTAAGTTTATGTGTGCGAGTGAGAGAAGAGGATGGTGAGTGGGTCTCCGTGAAGGTGGCTCTGCGTGTCATCTAACCATGGTTGTCGAGTCTGTTCATGGACAGGGTGATGAGGGAGGGTAAAATGGTAGGGTCTTAAAAACAAAGGGGCGAGTCTGCAATGCGGTGAGGTGAGGGGCATGGAAGGGAGGTGAGCCAGTTGCTGTTTTCAGATGACACGGCTCTGGTAGTAGGCTCTAGAGAGACACTCAAAGAGCCAGTGACAAAATCTGTGGATGTTTTAAAGAGAAACCTGAAAGCAATACAAAGAAAGTAAAATAACGAGGTGCAGCAGGAGGGCGAGGAAAGATGATTTGAGTGTAACGTTACATGATGAGAACCTGGAGGTAAAAAGAGTACTTTTGGTGCCTTAGATTGGACACTGCAGCTCACAGAGCCCTGGAAGATGAGGTGAATCAGTGTGGAAGAGGGAGCTGAGGTCCCGGATGTAGTATGGAACAAGTGGATGGAAGGGTCAGTGTATATAAAGGCAAAAATTGGTATGGTCAATGGTAGAGCAGTTCTAATTAGAATCTTTTGCATAGTTTTGCGTGAGAAAGAAAAGGATAGGCTAGATGTGCTCTAAATGAAACGACAGAGGACGAAATGTGGTGCTCGGCGAATTGGTCATGTAAGACATGTCGAAAACAGATATGGTGAAAAGCATAGTCTGTCCGAGAGTGCCAACTAAGATATGCTGATACTGTACGGGCGAGTGGAGAGGATGAGTGAAGAGAGAATGACAGAGGATCCCTGAATCTTAAGTACGAATCTAAGTGGAGGGATTGAGAGGAAAGGGAACATCAAAGAGGAAATGGAAGGATGAGGTGAAGGAAGCTTTAGGATGCTGAGACCTGAACGTCAAATGGGTGAGCAGGCGTGTAATGGATAGAACAATTTTGAGTAATGTGGTACAAGGGGTCGACGTGCTAAGAACGGGCTGAACAAGGGCATACAAAGTGGTCAGGATAAATCCTGCAGTAGCCTGTGGGGCTTGGATGTGAAAAGTAGTCTCTCGTTTCGATACATGATAACGAGACGCTAGATGTATGCAAATGCGGCCAAGTTTGTCTGTTCATGACGCTACTTTGCCAAAGTGGGAAAGGCAATCAGGTAAATAGAAAAAAATACCATTTCTATTCTTATTATAATTACTCTTACTATCATCGCTATTAGTGTCATTATTAATATCATTACGAGCACGTACATAATTGACCAATGATCCTCTAAATGGAAACCCAACTCTACACATCCAGCATTCACTTCTTCGCTACAGCATTGGACCCCTCGCCCCTAATCCACATCAAAGCTAAGCAAAAACCACAAAGTAAACACAATACCTCACATTTCAACAGCCTCTAATCACACATTCACTTACCCCAAAACAAACGAAGGACTAACTAAACACATATACATTGAAATAACCATATAAGCACCAAACAACCAACCTCCCAACTCGGTCTTACACATTACCCCACCAGACATACACACATCTGAAATCACACTCCCCTAGACAAACACGAGTCACACTTTCCCATCTAAGTTCTGAACGTCACCCATCCTTGTATCATAACAATGACCGAGTCAACACAATCCAGGAGCCTCATGACCACGACCCAACTATACCATCATGAGGACAGCGTACACTTATTGCGCGGCTGCCCAGCACTACTCTGTCCACAGACAGACACACACACACACACGACACATTATAACTTGTGGTCCTGCCCACCGGAGGTGCCCTGCTTCCTGACCGCTGCGGGAGTTTCGTTGTATATCAACTGACTGATTTATATTTCTTTCTTGGATCTCCCCTGATGATGTGATTATCACACGAAAGTGCACTTGTGAACTTATCGTGTTTCATTTTCCCCAGGTTTGTGTATATATATATTTCTTTTTCTTTCTTTCATACTATTCGCCATTTCCCGCCTCAGCGAGGTAGCGTTAAGAACAGAGGACTGGGCCTCTGAGGAAACATCCTCACCCGGCCCCCTTCTCTGTTCCTTCCTTTGGAAAATTAAAAAAAAAATGCGAGGGGAAGATTTCCAGCCCCCCGCTCCCTTCCCTTTTAGTCGCCTTCTACGACACGCAGGGAATACGTGGGAAGTATTCTTTCTCCCCTATCCCCAGGGATAATATATATATATATATATATATATAACACATTTTATGCAGTGTTATTCTCAAGAAAAAGGAGAGTCAAAGAGCTCAGAAGTCGATCTCAGGCACCACAAAACCCGAATACGTTACCATGGCACATAAGCTGACGACCCTCGAAGATGATTGGGAGACGGAGATTAATTCTCTTATGGGCCATGAACTTCTACTTATATCCTATAATGCTATCCTATAATGCTATCCTTTAATGGTAACCTATAATACTATCCTATAATCCTACCCTATAATGATAACCTATGATCCTATCCTAACCTAACCTATGATGCTATCCTATAATGGTAACCTATGATCCTATCCTATAATAACCTATAATGCTATCCTATAATGATAACCTATGATGCTATCCTATAATGATAACCTATGACGCTATCCTATAATGCTATCCTATAACCTATAACGAAGCCAAAGTAAAGTAATTACAAACTCGCCTGGATCGCCATCATGGCACCTGGATAATATGAAGAAGATTAGTAACGAGGAAACTTGGGCCCAGCTGGCTACCAAGTTTGGTGTGGCAATGCACGAGAGGCGGAGCCCCTACCCACACCCCCCCTCCCCTGTATGAGAGAGAGAGAGAGAGAGAGAGAGAGAGAGAGAGAGAGAGAGAGAGAGAGAGAGAGAGAGAGAGAGAGAGAGAGAGAGAGAGAGAGAATGCGATACGACTCCATAGAATATGATTTCTTGGTAAATCAACCCAAAGAAAGAGAAAGAGAGAGAGGCAGGCCCCCAGGATGCAGGTGGGAGAGAGAGCGTGATCCAGGAGGGAACCTCGCCAACCGAACCCCTGTACATGGCCCCACCCAGCGCGCCAGCCTCGACTGTCAATCATCACTCGCTCCATTTTCTTCCCGTCCGACGTAGAAATCGCGGAGTGGCAGGCGGTGTGTGTATGTGAGTTCTCTTATAGTGTGAGTGTGTGTGTGTGTGTGTGTGTGTGTGTGTTAGTTCAGGGTGGCAGAGAGAGTTCAGAGCACCATATTATAACCTGTTTGTTGATGAATCATTACTGCGTCTTAATGATGGATGTTAGCTGTGTACCCTCGCCACACTGCACGTCCCTCACCATACTGCACGTCCCTCACCATACTGCACGTCCCTCGCCACGCTGCACGTCCCTCGCCAAACTGCACGTCCCTCGCCACACTGCACGTCCCTCGTCACACTGCACGTCCCTCGTCACACTGCACGTCCCTCGCCACACTGCACGTCCCTCGCCAAACTGCACGTCCCTCGCCAAACTGCACGTCCCTCGCCACGCTGCACGTCCCTCGTCACACTGCACGTCCCTCGCCACACTGCACGTCCCTCGCCACACTGTACTGCCTCCATGACTTAACTTCCTCAGTAGGAGCTGCCTCCCACTGATCCCCCTTGGGATAGTACCTCACACCCACTATCCCTGGACGTCTCCCCTTCAGCTGTCTTATCTTCCCTATCCCTGTTCAGCCACTCTCTGCCTCTATCCAATTAGTCCCTAACCTGCATCTCGATAGATTTGCACGGGGTCTTGCTTTTCATCATTCTAAATCTACCTCCTCTCGTCTGTTTTCTTCATTTTCTATTAATCTCATACTGTTATCTATCAATCTTTATCATTTTAATTATTCTTCTATTTCCTTAATTATCCTTACTTTCTCTCATATACCACAACATCAAAATGTATTGAAAGATCTCCTTCGATCGTAGGTCTGGTTTATCCTTTCCGCAATTAATACCTCCTGACATCTTAATCTATATCGCTAATAAGAGTTAACCTCGTCTTATTACCTATTCTGTAATGTCCTTCCTTCTTCGGCTTTCCGGCCGAATCGTCCCATCCCTTAAGCTATCCCCCCCTATCCTGCCGCGCTCCATCGACAGCTCCAACACCACATCCACAACATCGAGAAATGTGTGTATTTCCAGAGAGCGAGCGAATCCTTGGGAGTAAGAGGTAGATTGAGAGATGACACTGACATATCCAGGACAAATGAAGGAGTTAGGAACATCATCATTGGGCTCAGGGCGGATGGTCCTGTTGGGCTTATTGCGCCAGACGGACAGCTAGAAGTTACGACACACAAGAGGTATGCAAGGGAGTAATATGTAGTGAAAAATAGTAAACGATAGTACACACTTGTACAAACTGAATAAAACAGTGATTCGATCATACTAATTTCAAAACTTTAATTGCCAGGCGTCACATATTATTTTGCATTATTTTTTGGGGGAGTCTATCTTTCTCCAAGAAGTCAAAGTCTATCGCAACTCAGACGTGTATCATTCAGCAACAGATATCTAACGTCATACAGATACTTTGTCAGATACCAAGTATCTATTACGTTGGTGTATAATTTCAAGATCATCTCACCACAACATCAGCGTATGTAGAAATGCTCAGACGTGGCTTCCGTAGATACACTGCTAAAAAATCCATATAACAACTGAACATGAGAATACAACATCGGAAAACACATTCTTCCTTGTTCAATCTTCACTACACGGAGGAGGAGAATCTTCACAATACGAAGTGTTCAAGTTCGTATCATTTTCAGGTTTAAAACATATATATTCCAGAACCTTTTCTTTTTTGTACGAGGCTTTGATAATCTATATTCCTCGAAAGGAACCTGCAGTTCCAGATGATAAGACAAAGAAAGAAAAAGAACAGACTTGATGGAGTCATTTCTTGAAATTTGGGCCTGACGTGTGTGAGTATCTCGAAGACAGACAACGATATGGGTTACCTCGTGCTGACACAAGCCAATAAACAACATTTGTGGGTTCGTTTTTTTCTCTGAAACGTCTGGCCAACCAAGGATAACCTCAAGACTCCCCAGTTCTTTCATAGTTTTTGATAACTTTGTTGGTACTCGTTGATCCTCCGAGCCCAAGTGGCATATTATTGAAAGATTTTGACCCACGAATCCCTATGAGAAAATATCTAGAGACGAAGTAAAGGAATGAGGAAAACGTCGAGTCTACGACAGGGGCAGGAAATACAGGCCATGTTGGAGATACCTGGAGACACGGTACAGTAATCAAGGAGTAAATTTATCTCCTTAAAATTGAGAAAAAAAAATATTTATATAATTACAAATCTAAATACTGTGGTGTAGCGGTTAGCGTTCCAGACCTTGATGCACTCACGGACCCTCCGATGTCGAGGGCATGGGTTCGAATCTTAATTACGGTATCCGGCCCACAGTCAACCCAGCTGTTCATCCACCCCTAAGTGTTGGTCGATAATATGGGTACCTAGTGTTTAGCTACGTCTCTTCGGTGTATATCAACTGACTTATATTTCTCTCTTGTGTCTCCCCTGATGATGCGATTATTACACCAAAGTGCACTTGGGAACTTATCGTGTTTCATTTTCCCCGTGGACTTAGAAATTATATATATATATATATATATATATATATATATATATATATATATATATATATATATATATATATATATATATATATATAAAGTCTCTTGTGGATGAGAGAGCTTGGGAAGTGAGTCAGTTGTTGTTCGCTGGTGATACAGCGCTGGTGGCTGATTCATGTGAGAAACTGCAGAAGCTGGTGACTGAGTTTGGTAAAGTGTGTGAAAGAAGAAAGTTAAGAGTAAATGTGAATAAGAGCAAGGTTATCAGGTACAGTAGGGTTGAGGGTCAAGTCAATTGGGAGGTAAGTTTGAATGGAGAAAAACTGGAGGAAGTAAAGTGTTTTAGATATCTGGGAGTGGATCTGGCAGCGGATGGAACCATGGAAGCGGAAGTGGGGGAGGGGGCGAAAATCCTGGGAGCCTTGAAGAATATGTGGAAGTCGAGAACATTATCTCGGAAAGCAAAAATGGGTATGTTTGAAGGAATAGTGGTTCCAACAATGTTGTATGGTTGCGAGGCGTGGACTATGGATAGAGTTGTGCGCAGGAGGATGGATGTGCTGGAAATGAGATGTTTGAGGACAATGTGTGGTGTGAGGTGGTTTGATCGAGTAAGTAACGTAAGGGTAAGAGAGATGTGTGGAAATAAAAAGAGCGTGGTTGAGAGAGCAGAAGAGGGTGTTTTGAAATGGTTTGGGCACATGGAGAGAATGAGTGAGGAAAGATTGACCAAGAGGATATATGTGTCGGAGGTGGAGGGAACGAGAAGAAGTGGGAGGCCAAATTGGAGGTGGAAAGATGGAGTGAAAAAGATTTTGTGTGATCGGGGCCTGAACATGCAGGAGGGTGAAAGGCGGGCAAGGAATAGAGTGAACTGGATCGATGTGGTATACCGGGGTTGACGTGCTGTCAGTGCATTGAAATCAGGGCATGTGAAGCGTCTGGGGTAAACCATGGAGAGCTGTGTAGGTATGTATATTTGCGTGTGTGGACGTGTATGTATATACATGTGTATGGGGGTGGGTTGGGCCATTTCTTTCGTCTGTTTCCTTGCGCTACCTCGCAAACGCGGGAGACAGCGACAAAGCAAAAAAAAAAAAAAAAAAAAAAAAAAAAATATATATATATATATATATATATATATATATATATATATATATATATATATATATATATATATATATATATATATATATATCGTTAACGGTAAGGCCTTGATTAAGGCATCAGTTTGACAGAAGCAACTGTAGGAGGAGAGAAAAGTCAAAAGTGCTTTTTTACTCACTCTCTCTCTCTCTCCCTCTCTCTCTCCTCTCTCTCTCTCTCTCTCTCTCTCTCTCTCTCTCTCTCTCTCTAAGGCCGGTATAATAAACCAGCCAGAGGAATCGTCCATAACACAGGGATCAGAGACTGTTCAAGAGAGTTCTAGACAAAAGAAGAGGATATAATTCTACGTCTACGGGAGACAAACGAGGGGCTTTAATTGGTATAAATGAAGGGAGATCTGGAAACATAACTGAAACACTGGGTCAGAAATCTGATAAGTGAAGCTTTAGAGAGGATCTAATGCTCTATCTGAGGCAGATTTATGAGGGGAAAATATCTAGAGTGTAAAATGACAGTTTTAGTAAGAAGCTCAATGTTCAAGATGAATATATGACAACAGAAGAATTTCCACTGCAATATGTACCCAAGAAGAAGGCTAGACCATACCTAGTTGAGTTAGTGAAGCAGGAAGGTAAAGAGACGTGTGTTCTCCATAACTAGACCATACCTAGTTGAGTTAGTGAAGCTAGAAGATAGACAGACATGCGTTCTCCATAAGACCAACCCTAGTTGAGTTAGTGAAGCTAGAAGATAGACAGATGTGTGTTCTCCATAACAAGACCAACCCTAGTTGAGTTAGTGAAGCTAGAAGATAGACAGATGTGTGTTCTCCATAACAAGACCAATCCTAGATGAGATAGTGATGGAAAAAGACAGACAGACGTGTGTTCAAGATATTTGGCCTAGAAGACCATATTTCAACAGAGAAGGAAGGACAGAGAAGGCAATGAAAACAGAATCACCGAAGGCTATAGACGTGGCAATGAGTATTCTAAGAGCGAAAAAAATAAAGAAAAAAAAGGGAACGTGTGTGTGTCATAAGGGTATGGCCCTTCGAAAACAATATGTGTACCTTGAGGAGGGACCTTGAGCAAGTAAGCTGAGGAACTTATCAACCAGCTTGAAATTAAAGCCGTGTCTATCAGAAGAGACAGATCAAAGGAAGGGTAAAAAGAGGAAAAAAAAAACAGAAAGCACTGTGAAGGTAAAAAGAAAACTGGGAAAATCAAAAGGAATTAAAGAGAATGTGTTCCCCACCACCAGCAAGACTTGATGTATAAAAACTTGGCATTGATATATACGAAAACTAAGGGAATGACAACATATGGGAAGAGAAGTTAAATGGGAAAGAGGAGGAGCTTAATGGGAAAGAGGAGGAGCTTAATGGGAAAGAGGAGGAGCTTAATGGGAAAGAGGAGTTTAAAAGTTGGAATGTGAAAAAACAACCCAGTCAGGTATTGTTGGAGGTGGAGAAAAGACGTACAACAAAGAGACGATCAAACCACATGTTCCTATCGCGAGATATGGTTGTGAAGGAGGGGAAGGGAAAGCAAAGGAGGAGGAGAAGCAAAGGAGGAGGAAGTGGAGCAAAGGAGGAGGAGGAGAAGCAAAGGAGGAGGAGGAGAAGCAAAAGAGGAGGAGGAGCAAAGGAGGAGCAAGAGAATAACCATCTTAGTATAGGACAACTTGAGAGTCAAGAAATACAGTCAGCAGGTCCACTTATGGGGTACATATAACGAAAAGGAAAAATATGTGGGGGGGGGGGTAAGCTGTATACAATACCGTCTACAACTCAAGGTCGTGCAAAGATTTCAGTGAGGTAGTACATGTGTGAAAACAACCACGGACACAACCAAGAATGGGTCATGGGGGGTGTACAGACACACGCACACCCCCAGAGAAAACAGCACACCCCCAGAGAAAACAGCACACTCCCAGAGAAAACAGCACACCTCCAGAGAAAACAGCACACCCCCAGAGAAAACAGCACACTCCCAGAGAAAACAGCACACTCCCAGAGAAAACAGCACACCCCCAGAGAAAACAGCACACCCCAGAGAAAACAGCACACCCCCAGAGAAAACAGCACACCCCCAGAGAAAACAGCACACCCCAGAGAAAACAGCACACCCCAGAGAAAACAGCACACCCCCAGAGAAAACAGCACACCCCCAGAGAAAACAGCACACCCCCAGAGAAAACAGCACACCCCGAGAAAACAGCACACCCCAGAGAAAACAGCACACCCCCAGAGAAAACAGCACACCCCCAGAGAAAACAGCACACCCCCAGAGAAAACAGCACACCCCCAGAGAAAACAGCACACCCCCAGAGAAAACAGCACACCCCCAGAGAAAACAGCACACCCCAGAGAAAACAGCACACCCCCAGAGAAAACAGCACACCCCCAGAGAAAACAGCACACCCCCAGAGAAAACAGCACACCCCCAGAGAAAACAGCACACCCCCAGAGAAAACAAAGTTGTAATATCTGGGGGGGGGTGTTTTTTTCCTAAGGGGTGAGGATACTCAGATGTACGTGGAGATATGGAGGTAAGGAGAGACGAAATTCCCCGCTCCGTGTACAGGAAAATCTCCGACATCAACATATCACTGTAATCCCCCCCCCCAGAGTCAGAAGGGGTAATGCATCAACAGAGTCGTGTCTTATCGCTAACAATGGTAGATAAGAAAAATAAGTGATTAAGCATGATATAACACTTGGGAAATGGGTAATGTAGAGTCGGATAATAATGATATGGTTATTAAGGTCGTATAAAGATCAGACAAGATACGAAACTTGAAAAATTAGATACAGTCGCGACATTTATCTTCAGCTAATTAAGTTCTCTGGGAATATCTATCGCGAAATGGAAATCTATGGTCAATATATAGATTATACAGGTATGTGTGTGTGTGTGTGTGTGAGAGAGAGAGAGAGAGAGAGAGAGAGAGAGAGAGAGAGAGAGAGAGAGAGAGACAGAGACAGAGAGAGAGAGAGAGAGAGAGAGACAGAGAGAGACAGAGAGAGACAGAGAGAGAGAGAGACAGAGAGAGAGAGAATCCTCCGACTTCGCTCATGCAATTCTCATGAACTTCTACTCGTACAACGCAATAATTGTGGTTCATGACACACTGGCTCATGCCTCCTCCTCCTCCTCCTGCTCCTCCTCCAGGAACTCACCTCTGACCCGTCCTGGGGTGAAGGACCATCAGACCCTGGTCTAGTCCACGTCCACAACCTGACGTAGACCAAGTTGCTCCTCCTGACCCATCATTAGGAGACGTTGGTGGGGAACTGACCTGAGACGGAGGATGACGGAAGTCTGTCTGTCTGATTATTCTTTTGATAATTCCACTGACGCACCACTGTGAAGGCCGCAACCCCTGTGTTTAATTCTCAAGTTCCCCAGAATCGTACAGTTCCTCTTTCAAATTCGACAATGCGCTTTTATTTTTTTTTTTTTTTCATCGTAAAAGATGAAAACTTCTAACCAACGGTATGGGCAGTCAGGTCAAACACAACTGACAGGACATAGTCACAGCTGTTCACACACACACACACACACACCATGAGGGGTTTGACCTGCCACTGGATGTTCTAACACCAAGGGTGATTTAACAAAGGGGTTTGGGTCAACGGTTAGGAAGGCGTTTCCACCTAGTTTTACGCGGGGGAGGGGGGTGACTAACGAGGGAATGACCCAGATGACCCAACGCGTGGGTGGAGTGTTGAGGGTAACCAGGCGAGGGGAAGGGGACTGGCCTGCTGGGAGATTGAAAAAAAAAATCAATTTCGTCCAAAGTTAAAAAGTTTGTGAAAAGTGATAGGGTTATGGGGAGGTCGTAAGTCTGTGGAAAGTTAAGAGTGACGAGAAATGATCAACACTGAGAGGGAGTTAAAGCTCGTGGGAAGCCAAAGGTTGACCAGAGAACTGTCGAAGGAGCCATCCATCCATCCTGACTGGCTGTGTGTGTCGGATTTACAACATGGCATCAGGAAAGGGTCGTTGTTACCCGTCAATGATCAGTACTTAATGTAATTTCTCGAGCTGATTATTTCTCATCAATATACAATTATACAATCTCCAAGTGATTACTTCGCATAATTAATGTACAGTCTCCATGTGATTATTTCGTATGATAAATGTACAGTCTCCATATGATTATATCATCAATCTACAGTCTCCATATGATTATATCACATCATTAATGTACAGTCTCCAAGTGATCATTTCACATCATTAACCTACAGTCTCGGACAATAATCCTACAATGGCCTGAAACGCCCAAGTCTCGATGTATGCTTGGTCGACGCTTCTCAGAGGCCTTCGTCACGGCCTGTCGAAGCACATGGTTCGGTACCGCTTCGTTCAGGCGAGTCACGAGATCGTCCACGTAACTTTGCGTTCATAAGCACATACAGCATCATCTCAGCTTGGAACCCCTCACAATATACAACCACAACAAAAGTACAACAACTGGCTTACAACATTCACAGAGTTATTGCAGCACATAATGATTCTATTCCCAGCATGCATACGGAAGCCTGGGAGCCAGCCGACACAACACGAACCACTGATTCATGAAACAGAGACAGCAACGAAGCAGTTGACACACCAGGTAACGTAATCCCCGTAGGCCACGAGCTCACTGGAGTGCTAGACATCGCCACATGACGAGTGTGTAACAAAGTCTTCAGAATACTGACCTAAGTCTTATTAGCCTGGCACAAGTCAACACACAAGGTCATACACACTCGAGAACCTGCAGTAACGCAAGAAATTATGTTCTCTCCAACGTGACGGTCACACACTCTTGAGATGAATAACTCGGTGTAGTATTTTCTAGGTCTTATGTAAGAATGCCAATACACCAGCATCAAATATTCTTGAAGTATTAGTACATGAAAAATATACTCCTGTATTGGATGAAATGGTTCAAATATTCAAGAGCAATTACTTCAAGTTATACAAGTACGATCTATAAGGGAAGAGGTTTTAGACGAAGACAGACGAGAAAAAATATACAGAGAGAATTGGTTATCATATGAAACTGTCATGTGTGACGCAACACTGCCCCGATTCCCGTATATAAAGGGTTTCCAAACCTCTTTGAAGCCACGAAAAGCCCTACTGGGTTTCACTGAACTCATTTCGAAGACCTCCGCCTCAGACTGCACTGGTGGGAAGACCCTAGTGATGTTTTGATCACAATAAAACTGATACAAGTCTATTGTTATCGTAAAAGTCAGGTATAATTTACCTTTCTTCATATTACTTGAGATGGCACGGACCTCGTTTTATATATATATATATATATATATATATATATATATATATATATATATATATATATATATATATATATATATATATTATATATATGGTAAGGATCTTTGTTACACTTAAGCAACATAGATATAGCATAAGAACAGAACAAGAATTAAATGCCTTGGCGAAACACGTTAAAAACTACGATCATTGTATTGACTGGGTAATGCCATCTCAGTTATTAACTAACTCCAGTGCCACGAGAAGTATCGTTGAATCTTCTATCACTAAATACACAAAGAATTATAACCTTAATATTAGTGAAGGTCTATACAAATTGGATAATTTTATCGTTGATAAAATTTGTAAACTATTCCCCTTGCCCACATAAGTTTATGATACGCTCGTTGTCTGTCTTGGACAATCACTTGTTTACCAAATGGCGTCCTAGCTACGTCTCTTCGTTGTATATCAACTGACTTATATTTCTCTTGTGTCTCCCCTGATTGTGTGATTATCACACGAAAGTGCACTTGGGAAATTTTCGTGCTTCATTTTCCTCGTGAACTCATAGGAATATCTTGATCACGCGCAAAATTGTGATCCTTTCCAATATATATATATATATATATATATATATATATATATATATATATATATATATATATATATATATATATATATATATATGCAGCACACGTGACAGCTAGAGAACATTTGTGACCAGATGCGGCCTTTCTTCGTCAGTTCCTAGCGCAACTTCGCCAACGCGAGAAACGGCGATCAAGTAGGGAAGAGAATATATATATATATATATATATATATATATATATATATATATATATATATATATATATATATATATATATATATATATATATTTTTTTTTTTTTTTTCTTTGTCGCTGTCTCCCGCGTTTGCGAGGTAGCGCAAGGAAACAGACGAAGGAAATGGCCCAACCCACCCCCATACTCATGTATATACATACGTCCACACACGCAAATATACATACCTACACAGCTTTCCATGGTTTACCCCAGACGCTTCACATGCCCCGATTCAATCCACTGACAGCACGTCAACCCCGGTATACCACATCGCTCCAATTCACTCTATTCCTTGCCCTCCTTTCACCCTCCTGCATGTTCTGGCCCCGATCACACAAAATCTTTTTCACTCCATCTTTCCACCTCCAATTTGGTCTCCCTCTTCTCCTCGTTCCCTCCACCTCCAACACATATATCCTCTTGGTCAATCTTTCCTCACTCATTCTCTCCATGTGCCCAAACCATTTCAAAACACCCTCTTCTGCTCTCTCAACCACGCTCTTTTTATTTCCACACATCTCTCTTACCCTTACGTTACTTACTCGATCAAACCACCTCACACCACACATTGTCCTCAAACATCTCATTTCCAGCACATCCATCCTCCTGCGCACAACTCTATCCATAGCCCACGCCTCGCAACCATACAACATTGTTGGAACCACTATTCCTTCAAACATACCCATTTTTGCTTTCCGAGATAATGCTCTCGACTTCCACACATTCTTCAAGGCTCCCAGAATTTTCGCCCCCTCCCCCACCCTATGATCCACTTCCGCTTCCATGGTTCCATCCGCTGCCAGATCCACTCCCAGATATCTAAAACACTTCACTTCCTCCACTTTTTCTCCATTCAAACTCACCTCCCAATTGACTTGACCCTCAACCCTACTGTACCTAATAACCTTGCTCTTATTCACATTTACTCTTAACTTTCTTCTTTCACACAATTTACCAAACTCAGTCACCAGCTTCTGCAGTTTCTCACATGAATCAGCCACCAGCGCTGTATCATCAGAGAACAACAACTGACTCACTTCCCAAGCTCTCTCATCCCCAACAGACTTCATACTTGCCCCTCTTTACAAAACTCTTGCATTCATTTCCCTAACAACCCCATCCATAAACAAATTAAACAACCATGGAGACATCACACACCCCTGCCGCAAACCTACATTCACTGAGAACCAATCACTTTCCTCTCTTCCTACACGTACACATGCCTTACATCCTCGATAAAAACTTTTCACTGCTTCTAACAACTTGCCTCCCACACCATATATTCTTAATACCTTCCACAGAGCATCTCTATCAACTCTATCATATGCCTTCTCCAGATCCATAAATGCTACATACAAATCCATTTGCTTTTCTAAGTATTTCTCACATACATTCTTCAAAGCAAACACCTGATCCACACATCCTCTACCACTTCTGAAACCACACTGCTCCTGAACATGCAGGAGGGTGAAAGGAGGGCAAGGAATAGAGTGAATTGGAGCGATGTGGTATACCGGGGGTGACGTGTTGTCAGTGGATTGAATCAAGGCATGTGAAGCGTCTGGGGTAAACCATGGAAAGCTGTGTAGGTATGTATATTTGCGTGTGTGGACGTATGTATATACATGTGTATGGGGGGGGTTGGGCCATTTCTTTCGTCTGTTTCCTTGCGCTACCTCGCAAACGCGGGAGACAGCGACAAAGTATAATAAAAATAATATAAATATATATATATATATATATAAGGCTAAGGTGAAGATTTGTATGGGTTTTCAGAAAAGAAGAGTGAATGTTGGGGTGAAGAGGGTGGTGAGAGTAAGTGAGCTTGGGAAGGAGACTTGTGTGAGGAAGTACCAGGAGAGACTGAGTACAGAATGGAAAAAGGTGAGAACAATGGAAGTAAGGGGAGTGGGGGAGGAATGGGATGTATTTAGGGAATCAGTGATGGATTGCGCAAAAGATGCTTGTGGCATGAGAAGAGTGGGAGGTGGGTTGATTAGAAAGGGTAGTGAGTGGTGGGATGAAGAAGTAAGAGTATTAGTGAAAGAGAAGAGAGAGGCATTTGGACGATTTTTGCAGGGAAAAAATGAAATTGAGTGGGAGATATATAAAAGAAAGAGACAGGAGGTCAAGAGAAAGGTGCAAGAGGTGAAAAAAAAGGGCAAATGAGAGTTGGGGTGAGAGAGTATCATTAAATTTTAGGGAGAATAAAAAGATGTTCTGGAAGGAGGTAAATAAAGTGCGTAAGACAAGGGAGCAAATGGGAACTTCAGTGAAGGGCGCAAATGGGGAGGTGATAACAAGTCGTGGTGATGTGAGAAGGATATGGAGTGAGTATTTTGAAGGTTTGTTGAATGTGTTTGATGATAGAGTGGCAGATATAGGGCGTTTTGGTCGAGGTGGTGTGCAAAGTGAGAAGGTTAGGGAAAATGATTTGGCAAACAGAGAAGAGGTAGTAAAAGCTTTGCGGAAGATGAAAGCCGACAAGGCAGCAGGTTTGGATGGTATTGCAGTGGAATTTATTAAAAAATGGGGTGACTGTATTGTTGACTGGTTGGTAAGGTTATTTAATGTATGTATGACTCATGGTGAGGTGCCTGAGGATTGGCGGAATGCGTGCATAGTGCCATTGTACAAAGGCAAAGGGGATAAGAGTGAGTGCTCAAATTACAGAGGTATAAGTTTGTTGAGTATTCCTGCTAAATTATATGGGAGGGTACTGATTGAGAGGGTGAAGGCATGTACAGAGCATCAGATTGGGGAAGAGCAGTGTGGTTTCAGAAGTGGTAGAGGATGTGTGGATCAGGTGTTTGCTTTGAAGAATGTATGCGAGAAATACTTAGAAAAGCAAATGGATTTGTATGTAGCATTTATGGATCTGGAGAAGGCATATGATAGAGTTGATAGAGATGCTCTGTGGAAGGTATTAAGAATATATGGTGTGGGAAGCAAGTTGTTAGAAGCAGTGAAAAGTTTTTATCGAGGATGTAAGGCATGTGTACGAGTAGGAAGAGAGGAAAGTGATTGCTTCTCAGTGAATGTAGGTTTGCGGCAGGGGTGTGTGATGTCTCCATGGTTGTTTAATTTGTTTATGGATGGGGTTGTTAGGGAGCTGAATGCAAGAGTTTTGGAAAGAGGGGCAAGTATGAAGTCTGTTGTGGATGAGAGAGCTTGGGAAGTGAGTCAGTTGTTGTTCGCTGATGATACAGCGCTGGTGGCTGATTCATGTGAGAAACTGCAGAAGCTGGTGACTGAGTTTGGTAAAGTGTGTGAAAGAAGAAAGTTAAGAGTAAATGTGAATAAGAGCAAGGTTATTTGGTACAGTAGGATTGAGGGTCAAGTCAATTGGGAGGTAAGTTTGAATGGAGAAAAACTGGAGGAAGTAAAGTGTTTTAGATATCTGGGAGTGGATCTGGCAGCCGATGGAACCATGGAAGCGGAAGTGGATCATAGGGTGGGGGAAGGGGGCGAAAATTCTGGGAGCCTTGAAGAATGTGTGGAAGTCGAGAACAGTATCTCGGAAAGCAAAAATGGGTATGTTTGAAGGAATAGTGCTTCCAACAATGTTGTATGGTTGCGAGGCGTGGGCTATGGATAGAGTTGTGCGCAGGAGGATGGATGTGCTGGAAATGAGATGTTTGAGGACAATGTGTGGTGTGAGGTGGTTTGATCGAGTAAGTAACGTAAGGGTAAGAGAGATGTGTGGAAATAAAAAAGAGCGTGGTTGAGAGAGCAGAAGAGGGTGTTTTGAAATGGTTTGGGCACATGGAGAGAGTGAGTGAGGAAAGATTGACCAAGAGAATATATGTGTCGGAGGTGGAGGGAACGAGGAGAAGAGGGAGACCAAATTGGAGGTGGAAAGATGGAGTGAAAAAGATTTTGTGTGATCGGGGCCAGAACATGCAGGAGGGTGAAAGGAGGGCAAGGAATAGAGTGAATTGGAGCGATGTGGTATACCGGGGTTGACGTGCTGTCAGTGGATTGAATCAAGGCATGTGAAGCGACTGGGGTAAACCATGGAAAGCTGTGTAGGTATGTATATTTGCGTGTGTGGACGTATGTATATACATGTGTATGGGGGTGGGTTGGGCCATTTCTTTCGTCTGTTTCCTTGCGCTACCTCGCAAACGCGGGAGACAGCGGCAAAAAAAAAAAAAAAAAAAAAAAAAAAAAAAAAAAAATATATATATATATATATATATATATATATATATATATATATATATATATATATATATATATATATATATATATTTATCCCTTGGGGATAGGGGAGAAAGAATACGTCCCACGTATTCCCTGCGTGTCGTAGAAGGCGACTAAAAGGGAAGGGAGCGGGGGCTGGAAATCCTCCCCTCTCGTTTTTTTTTTTTTTATTTTCCAAAAGAAGGAACAGAGAAGGGGGCCAGGTGAGGATATTCCCTCAAAGGCCCAGTCCTCTGTTCTTAACGCTACCTCGCTATCGCGGGAAATGGCAAATAGTATGAAAGAAAAAAAAGAAAAATATATATATATATATATATATATATATATATATATATATATATATATATATATGCATATATTTATATATACATAAAACCCTAGCCTAAGTCAGGAATCCAGTTTATCGACGAAGCCCTAGATGAGGATGAACAGCTGGGTTGACCGTGGACAGAGTGCCGCAACCAACCAATAACAATTTTCTCTTCTTTTTCCGTCACGATAAAATCATCATGAAAGGTAAATGGGAAGCATAAGTGAACAGTGTCACAGATATGAATAATAATCAAAAGATGGGCATTTTTATGGTTGCAAAGTCTACAATCACTTTATTCAGTAATATTAAAAGTAATATCACCACCTACGTTACAATTAAGACAAATCTTTAAAAAAAAAAATGTATTCCAGTAATGATGCTTAACTATTTACTAAACTATTCTGACTGACGGTAATTGGACACACTCCGATCATTATCTCCACATCACCCCTCTTATTTCTATATATATACAAACCACACGACGGAAAAGTACAGCGGGAAAAAAACTGTTAATGATAAAAGTTTTCTCCGTACGGCGAGGCTGTTGCCCTGGGAGTCGGAAAACTCACTGTACTACTTTGGGCTGGGAGACTTCCCGCCTCAGCGATCGATCTTGTGACACAAGGAGCAATGTAAGGAGGGGAGGAGCAGGAGTCAAGCGGGTCGACCAGCCGACGCTCCACGAAGCCTGAACACCGAAGCTTCGATACACGATTCGACGCGCGAGGCTTCACTAATCAACTCGGCATGTGAACTGAGGCTTTGGAAAGCCCATGGAAATGAGCTTCAAAGATTACTTACATACACTTAATTTAGTAGATAAGTTATCTATAACTGAGCTTTTTTTTTGTTTTTAAAAGAATAACTGCTCTTCAGAAACGAACCTTCCCAGTGTGACAAAGTAACTTTTCGTTCATATAAGAGTTTTTATTGGTTCTTTTATCCTGCTGGATGACAGACTGTGGGTAAATTAACACTTATTCCACTTCAAAACTCGGCGAGAACTTTACTGAGAAAAAAAAGTGCGCAAGAATATCAGGATCTTGAGCGTCATACAGAGAACAACTTTATAAGAACCCCGTCTGAACACCCCGATTAAGAACACGCTAAAGAACACGCTAAAGAACACGCTAAAGAACACGCTAAAGAACAGAAACCACTGCCAATTATCAACCGAAGCCAAACGACACTTTACAATAACTTAAAAACAATGAAAGTCTCTGAAGAACTTCTAGAACACCCCCTAAAACGTTCTAGCAATAACAATATCACGAACTTCATAATATATCTCGTATCGTCAGAACGTTATCAGGTCAACATTCGAATTTACGAAAGATGACACGAAATGGTATCTTGATTCGTTTTCTGTGCAGGAATCTTATATTTTGTACTTGAGTCTCAAATCAAGGTTTCAGCGGGAAATGATTATCCTGGTTCCTGCATCTCCGTCACCAAGGCTTCCCGTGTCGTTTGCTTACGACACAAGGGAAACATGACTCCCACACAGAGACGGACTAGCCCTAATATTACCTCAGGTTTTGGTAATCACTTGAGAATATGTAGCAAGGAAAGACGTGTTGAGAATTGGCGTGGGGTTTCCCTGAATATGTTGAATGGCACTTTCTTTTACTGTTTGTTCACACCGATGGGAAAGATGGCTGACTGTGGTCTGTCCCAATTCCATCCTTTCCCATAATAGTGACCACATATTGAACTAAGATCTCCACCCAGTCTCCACTTCTTCATCCAGTACCTCCCATAACGTTGCTCAAACACCACCACACTGGCTTCCCTCAGCCTTAAACCCATACACAAACAACTTAATACCTTCCCTCTCATCCTCCACTCCTTCCCTCACACTTACCCTCCCTCACCATCTTTACCTATCCATCTCCCGCCTTCGTAGCGTCCCATCCTTCAAACTCACGATGCCTCATCTCTCATCTCCTGTGGCCTCATTTTCGTCCTCTTCTCGTCTGTCTGAGTCGATGTATCCTTCCTTCCCATAACATCCCTCACTGATATATTCCCTCTCCGCTGGTCCGTTTCTCCCTGACATCCTTAAAGCAACTATTCCCTCCTTCCCTTCTTGGTTACGCCCTTGATCCGCTGTTCCCATCAGCTGGACTCAAACAACAAACGAGCATAACTACCTCCTCCCAGTGCCCATCGCTCGGCCTTATCCAATCAGCCACACTCATTAACACCAATTCACCATCATTTATAACATCAACGATTAGCCAAGCTGAGCCCGTGTTGACAGTGGCTGGGGGACAACCCCGTTACAGAAAACGAGATCGGGGCGATAGAGGGGATCCTTTCATATCCTGGCGAGCGAGGGGGGACTCTGCCGTCATACATCACTTTGGATCTCTGGCTCTGATGTTCTCTGCCTTTAGGTTTAATGGAAAGGCAGACATCAGGATGGGAGTTTGAGAAATAAGGAGGAATTCGGAGGGAAAATGGACTCGTATAAGATACGAAGAATGTGGAAAAAATAGAAAGATTAATGCAAGGCAACCATGAAGTCAGTGAAAATAAAAACTTCCTTTATCGCACGATTTAATATTTTTTTCATAATATTCCCTGGGAAGCGGACTGAGAATATTCGTTCTTGAGATCTACGGCACAGTTTTCCCTGCCTCACACTGATAGTAGGAGACATCAGAGAAATTGGAAATACATGAGTGAGGGATAAAGTTGGAAATATTTGAATATCTGCAGCACAGAAAATGGGACGAAATGAGCAGTGCTCGAAATCAGAAAACGAAGTGCGATTACGTCCATGGCTTTGCGTTCGTGGAAATCGTGGCTAATATTTACATCAACGTAGTGTTGGAGGAAACGCTTGCCTTATGTGGAAACTCTCGAGTTGACATGACATGACATGCTGTCAAGTATGTTGGACCTGACATGCGATGATCGCGTGTGTGGTAACGTGTCGCGGTGACGTGTTGCATGGAAATGGTATGGCAATGTGATATGCGGCGTTGACACGCTGCCAAGCCATGTTGGACTGACATGAAGATGATGGAACCGTATATTTGAGACATTCAGAAGCGACCGAATGAAGACAAGCGAGTGACATGATGGGTGTAGGCGACATGATGAGGTGTGTGAAAAAGACGTGTGACTGATTTCAGAAAAAAATTCATCTAGTGACCATATGTTGAGGTGATGCATTTGGGTTGAAAGAACATTCGAAATTTAAAAGAAAATAAAAAAATGGTGAATAGCTTGTGTCATGGTGTGCCGAGTAGGGAATAGCGATTGGAAATACCTCGAATAAATAAAAAAAAAAAAGGGGGGGGGGGAGACATATACGAAAGTGTACGTGAAGATGGGGATAAGGTCAGCAGCCAAAACCGCATCACGTACTAACCGACCGGGTCAGCAAGAGGGAGACTTTCGGACGTAAATTTGCTGAGAGGGGCAGCTTGTGGCTTACTCCGTACACCACGTAGTCGAGGGTAAATATGTGTAGAAGCTTTCGTGAAAGGATGAGAAGAGTGTGTTGGTAGTGAGCTTGGGAAAGAGACTCGTGTGAAGAGACACCAGGAAGGATCGAGTTCAAAATGGCAAAGGGTGAGAGTTGATGAAGCTGCGGGAGTGGACGAGGAATGGGAAGTGTTTACGAAAGTAGCGCTGGCATGAGCGAGGGAAGTGCGTGGCAAGAGGAAGGTGGGAGAGGAGCTGGTGAGAATGGGTAGTGAGTGGCTGGATGACGAAGTAAGGATGCGAGTGAAAGACAAGAGAGATTTGTGGGCGTTAATGACAGGGAGAGAATGCAGTTCGAATCCTGCTGTCAGTGAAGGGCGCAAATGGGGAGGTGATAACAAGTAGTGGTGATGTGAGAAGGAGATGGAGTGAGTATTTTGAAGGTTTGTTGAATGTGTTTGATGACAGAGTGGCAGATATAGGGTGTTTTGGTCGAGGTGGTGTGCAAAGTGAGAGGGTTAGGGAAAATGATTTGGTAAACAGAGAAGAGGTAGTAAAAGCTTTGCGGAAGATGAAAGCCGGCAAGGCAGCAGGTTTGGATGGTATTGCAGTGGAATTTATTAAAAAAGGGGGTGACTGTATT